>NW_028122864.1:0-158842 GCF_965194805.1 Balaenoptera borealis | reverse complement strand
CTTTTTGATTTCTATGTGTGTTTTATTATATATTAGTCTCTTACATCAAATAGAAGACAAAAAGTGGAGCTACAAACCAAAGTTACAAGAGTACTAGCTTTTCTCGTCGCCCGTCTGTCTACTTTTACCAGAGGTCTTTATTTCTTCATAAGGCTTTGAGCTACTTGTCCAGGGTCCTTGACTGCAACCTGAAGAACTCCCTGTGGCAGGCGGGTCTGGTGGTTAAGAACTCTCTCAACTCTTGATTAACTGGGAATGTCTTGATTTCTCCCTCATTTTCGAAGGAAAGTTTTGCTAGATATAGGATTCTTGGTTGACGGTTTCTTTCCTTCAACACTTCAAGTACATTGAGTCATGCCATCTGGCCTCCGAGGCTCCTGATGAGAAATCTGCTCAATGACCTTCCTGGCAAACCTTCTCTCAGCTTCATAGACTTTCATAATGTACCGTATCATGTCTTATGCAACAGAACATTTTGTATAGTATCGTGAAGTCAGTTAAGTTGTAACGTTATATATTTTTTTTAATTAGTTAATTTATTTTTGGCTGTGTTGGATCTTCGTTTCTGTGCGAGGGCTTTCTCTAGTTGCGGCAAGCGGGGGCCACTCTTCATCGCGGTGCGCGGGCCTCTCACTATCGCGGCCTCTCTTGTTGCGGAGCACAGGCTCCAGACGCGCAGGCTCAGCAATTGTGGCTCACGGGCCCAGTCGCTCCGCGGCCTGTGGGATCCTCCCAGACCAGGGCTCGAACCCGTGTCCCCTGCATCGACAGGCAGACTCTCAACCACTGCGCCACCAGGGAAGCCCAGTAACGTTATTTTGAGACCAGAATTTAAGGAAAAGGAATTGAACGTTTCAAGTGTAGTCATTATGAGGTCTCTAAAATTATTACGCGTTTTCAAACTAGAAATAAAAAGGCCACTGAAGTATCCTGCAGATTTTTATTTATAACAAAGTGAATACCAATATCTAATAACACACGTAAAGAAAACTTTCTTTGGGATCCTTTTTCCTAAGTGTAAAGGGGCCTTGAACTCAAAAAGTGAGAAAACCACTGTGGTGTATCCCCAGCGGTGATGGGTCCATTTCTTGCTCTGACCTCAGAGTGCACCATTGTGATGTACTTCACAGAGCCCTATGAAAGAGAAAGGTGGGCCCAGGTTTTTGGTCCTTAGAGCCCAGGAAGCTGCTTTTGGTGACCTGACGGCCTTGGACCTACAGTTAGCTTGTGTTTTCCTTGTTTGTGCCATTTTGTTGATTTTCGTTTCTCTTTTCTCTACTCTTTTTTATTTGTGTCATTGTTCTTTGTACAGTTAGCATAGTGAGTATTGTTGGTATAGTTAATACTTGATTAGCATAGTTAGTGTAGTTAGTACTAGTTAGCGCTGTTGGTACAGTTAGCGTAGTTAGCGTTGTTAGTAGAGACAGCATACTTAGCCCTGTTAGTACAGTTAGCATTGTTAGTTAGCGTAGTTAGCGTTGCTCGGTAGTGCTGTCAGTCAGTGTAGTTAGCAGATCACCAGGATGCAGGGCCTCACAGCCAAATCTGCTGGCAAGAAGGCTCGTATTGATGACTTCCGGATCCTCCACACCATTGGTGAAGGCACCTTCGGTAAAGTGAAGTTGGCCTGGCACATTCTGACCGGGACACAGGTGGCTGTGAAGGTCATAAAGAAAAGGCGTCAGAGCTTCTCAAGTGTCCAGGCACTTTTCCGGGAAGTGTGCAGTCTGAAGGCTCTGAATCACCCCAATATTGTGAAACTGCTGGGGGTGATTGACACAGAGGAGACATTTTTCGTGGTGATGGAGTACCTCAGTGGGGGGGACATGTACCGCTATTTGAAGATCCATGGCCGTATGACAGAGGCGGAGGCCCGAGGCCCGTTCCAGCAGCTGGTCTCCGCCCTGCAGCACTGCCACCGGAGGGGCATCGTGCACCGGGACCTGAAGCCACCGAGCCTCCTCTTTGATTCCAAGATGAATATCAAACTTACAGACTTTGGCCTCAGCAACAAGTGTGATGACATTTTCCAACTGGACACGAGCTGCGGCACACCCCCTTATGCTGCCCCGGAACTCTTCCTGGGGCAGAGCTCCAGCGGCCCTGCGGTGGACGTGTGGAGCCTGGGAGTAGTGCTGTACACCATGGTAACTGGGTCCCGGCCCTTTGTGGGAAAAGACTTCCAGGAGCTGCGGAAGCAAGTCCTACGAGGGCAATACCCCATCCCACCTTATCTGTCTTTGGAGATAAGGGATCTGTTACAAAAAATGATTGCCCTCAACCCCAGTGACAGAGGCACCTTACGTGACCTCATGAGGCATCCATGGGTCAACATGGGCCAGAAGGAGCCACTCCAGCCACCCTGTGAAAAGGACCTGGAGGTGACAATGGTGAGGACTCCGGGCTTGACTTGCGACCAGATCCAGGACACTGGGACAGGCAGTGTGAGCTCCAAGAAACCCAAGGTGGAGGTCTCCATCATAACTCTGAAGCCCTTCTCTTGCGGGGACCTCTGTGGCAGTGAACTTGAGCCTTCGCCGAGCCCTGTGGTGTCCTCCCTGCAAACCAGGTGGCTCTACCACAGAAAAACTGTGCCGCTGCAGGAAGACCAGCAGGCAGGGCAGAAGACCGGTGAGTCTGCCTGTCCCCCACCCAGCCTGGAGGCGAGGACTGCCACCCCCAGCCCAGCCCCCCAGTGTGGCACTGGGACATCCACCTCCAGCAGCAGCAGCAGGATTGGAGCCCCAGAGGGAAGCAGCTGCCCCCTGGGTGTGTCCAACACTGGAAGGTCCTCCCACGCTGGGCAGCCTGAGAGTGTGTCCTCATCCACTGTCTCTGGCCAGAGCCAGAAAAAGCAAGGGGTGGCTGGGAGAATCTGGAACTTTATTTTGAAACATCTTTGTTGCAAGCTGCCCAGCATGAGGCGTCATAATAAAGTGAGCCCATGTGAACCCCATGGATGACCGAGGCAGGAAGGTCAGGCCGCCGCGCTCCCTGGGGCCCGGTGCAGGGGAAGAGGAGTGTGTTCTCTGCACGGCCTTCAGCAGCATCGTATCCAAGACCCTGGCCAGCTCAGAGGATGGTCCGGAGCAGCCCGGGCGACCGAAAGCGAGGCCACCGTGGCTGCAGGTCTGCCCCTCAACCCCCACCTGGGTGAAACTTGAGAGACTGGACTGTCATTCCTGGGGCACGTCTCCCCTCCCCTACTCTTCTGTCTTCCGTGTTGGTGGGGGAGGGGGATAGTTCTTGTTCCAAGAACTCCTTGGTTCTTCCAACTCTAGTTAATAAACTTGACGCTCCAGAGAGATGCATCACACTCTGCTTCGCGTCGTCCCTGCACAGAATTGGGGCTGTGCATTTTCCAGTGAGACAAGCGTGCAGCCATGGAGCGCTGGGAGGTAGTCAGAACGACTAAAGGGAAAAATGACCTAAGAGAATTAGCACAGTGACTCCCAACAGCAACAACTGCTGCCCTGCAGGGCAGAAATGCGGAAAGTGTGTATTCCCTTCCTGCACTACCATTCCCGAACATTTTCAGAAGGGCCGAGGGGAACTTTTGGTCCCTGCGGCCTGTGTTAATTACAACAGAGAGGCCCATTAATACACAAATTTATACACAAATCCATGTATACATGTATAGCCACTTAAGTTTTTAAACTCTTCATTGAAGTTATATAACTCATTGATTTTCACAAACTAAAAATAAGTAACTTGCACCCAGATCATGAAAGAAAATATTACCATGGTACCAGTGCCCCAGAAGTCCCCCTTTGCTCCTTTCTAGACAATAGCCACCCCACATATCCTGTCTTAAAATTGCAGAGAGCAGTTTCTGTAATGCTTATATTGTTAAAAATTGTACCGTACTATCTATCCTGTCTTATATCTGTGTTTATGAGATTTCATTTTTGTGATTTATCTGAATTTGTTCCAGTACTATGTAGGATTTCACCGTGTATGAAAATACAGTGAACTTTATTGGAAAGCAGTTTGGGAGCATATATAAAAGCTGAAGATATACATATTCTGTAACTGTGAAATCCCACTACTAATTATATATTGACCAGAAATGTACACATGTGTTCAACATGTATAGTTTGAAATTGGACATTGAAAAATAGCTCTTAGAATTTTGAGTAACCACATTCAAATTCATGATTATGATCTGTTTGTAATATCTCCTTTTGCCTAGATGTATTTATTTAAAAATTTTAAATTTTATTTGAACTTAAAAAAAAACCTAGTTTACCTATTTTTCTCATCCCTCCCCCCCCCCGCCCCACCTCTTAAAACCACCCATTTGTTCTCTGTATCTATGTTGATAGAAGGGCGCTCTTTCTATTGAAATATTAGAAATGTAGGAGAAAATTAGTGGTTTTATAGATTCGCTAAAGGGAAGGTGAAGGAATGACCTCCTGATGACTTCCTTGTATCAAAAAAAAAAAAAAAAAAAAGTAAGGGCAACTTCATCAGTTGAAAATAAGGCAGAGAGATGATAGACTGGAGGTTTAGGGCTGAGGAAAAGATATGAGATAGTCATCATGGGTAGTTAATGAATGACTTCTTTAGGGAAATACAGGCTAGAAATGCCCAGTGATGTTACTCATTTGAGGCTGAAGAGCATGAATCTGTAGGAACATAACTTCATCCAGTTGTGAGAGATCTCAAGCAACACCAGGCTGCTTAGAAGTAAATGTGGGGTGTTAAATGGTTGGGTTCATCTAGATGTGCAATTATTCCACATGATGGGGATGAAGATTCATGATGGGAAACAGGGACCAGGAAATGAAAGTGTTTTATAACTCATTTATGTAAAAAATATATTAGGGAAAATCATATCATATACAATGAATGTCTTGATTATAAAACTGTGGGGATGTTGAACTGAAGGTGAGTTCTAGCATTATGAAGCTTTGTAGCGCTCTTCTGGATACACTCAGGAAAAGCAGGATGTTGCCACTTGTGGAAACTGCCTTGTTGTGAATCCATTCTGCTGTATTTCTAGCCACAATGAACCCATTTGCGGTGATACCAAGGACGCATTCAGTGCCTATAATTATTCACATCAAAATGATGCGAGATGGTGACAATTGATTTTCTGGGGGATTGCAGGTTTCGGTCATCCTGAGTTGTTGCTTCTCTTTGGTGTCTGAGGAAAATGTCTCCCCAGCGTGTGATGGGCAGACTTGTGATAGCTCCCACTATTCATGTCACCAGAAGCAGCAGTTGATGCATCATTTCCCAAGCTACTCCATTTGTTTATTTTAGAACTCTTAGTTGTAAGTCTGGAGATGCAAATGACGGAAGGAGTTGTTTTCTAATCCTCTCCCGTGTCCTTTCGGATGCCCCGGGGTGTGAGTTCAATCGTGGGGCCCAGGGAGGAACTTGAGTAGACGCTCCTTTATGAATCACTGACATGGTGTTGAGAGCTGTGTTCTTGAGTAGCTCTAGTTAAGTCAACCATCCGTTCACTAAGTCACCGGATAACTGCGTGTCACTTGTGACCGCAGGGAACTGATTGAAAGTAATAATAACTTCAAATATTTATAGCTATGAGCTAGGCCCTGTCCAGACACTTTATACATATCATGAAATTTAAGCCTTACAACAACCCTCTGCAGAATGTACTTTTATTATCTCCATTTTCCAGGGGAGGAAACTGAGGCTAAATAACTTGTCCAAAGTCAAAGAGGGAGAGGGAGACGGAGAAGGAGAGAGAGAGAGTTGGGATTCAAACCCGAGTCACATGGTCCCAGAGTCCTTGTTCTTACCCACTATGTTATACTACCTACCCCTGTGGATCCTTTTGTGTGCACCAAAGACTGAAGGCAGGGTTGGCTTAACTGTAACTTTTTATCCTGTTGGTCTTTTGTGATGCCCTCAGGGCTTAAGGGAAGAATAATTGAGTTGGAAAAAAACCCACCTGTGAGATTTCTTTTTTCACTCCTCACACAGAACACTTTACTTTGGACACTTCTGGTCACTAAACACGTGTGGTTTTTTTTTCCCCACAGCAAACAATTCTGCAACGCTGTCTCGGTGCCCTACCATTTAACTCAATTCTGACACTATCTACCTGGAGATGACATCAGATCCACAGGTTTAGGGCTCAGTCCCACCAGACTGCCCTCCATTTCAGATGCCAATCCCAAGTCTAGGTTGTCACCTGGACTTATTGGTTATAAGTTAGAGTTATGACCCTCTTTTTGGTTTCAGTTAATTTGCTGGAGTGGCTCACGGAGCTCAGGAAAACAGCTTATTTACATTTACCGATTTATTATAAAAGGTTATGATCGTAGATGAACACCCAGACGGAAGAGATGCATAGAGCAAGGTGGTGGGAAGGGGCATGGAGCTTCCACGCCCCCTTTGGGGTACCACACCCCGAGCACCTCATGTGTTCACCAGTCTGAAAGCTCTTTGAACCCAGTCCTTTTGGGGTTTAATGGAGCCTTTGTTACATAGGTGCCGTTGATTAAATCATTGGCCATTGGTTATTGTTTCAACCTCCAGCCTCTCCCCCTTTCGTGGAAACCTGGGGGTGGGACTGAAAGTTCCAACCTTGTATTCGCCCTCGGTTTTCCTGGCAATCAGTCCGCACCCTTAGGTGGGTTCCAAAAGTCACCTTGTTAACATAACAAAGGCATTTTTGTTGATCTCCTCACTGAGGAAATTCCAAGGGTTGTAGGAGCTCTGTGCGAGGTGGGGGGGGGGGAAAGGGGACAAAGACCAAATGTATTTCTTATGATAAATCACAATAGCACAATAGTAAAGCAAGAAGACACTGATTTTCTGAGACAAACCTCTTGTACAAAATAAATTGAGAGATAATAAATCTCTATATAAAAATGATTGTACACACACACACTTATATGCCCACAAACACATATTTACCTTTCATTTTAAAGAAATCACTAGGAAAATAAGGGTTGAAGGAAAAGTTCCTTGCTCCTTTACAAGGTAGGCAAATCAACATAGGGTAAAAATCATACCCCAAGTCACCTAATCTATTTTGGAAGAGTAAAACCAAAAGAGATGAAGAATCAGTTTTATCTTGGGGAAGTTGTTTCTGATTTTAAAATGTAAGCACGATACACATGATGATAAAATGGACTTCTCAACTCAGAATAAATGAACTTTTGTGAGAGTACATAACGCTAAAGTAATGATAATGAAGTAATTCAAATAAAGGGAAGGTTGGTGTGTGAGATGTCTCCAAAATTTTTCATGATATTTGGTTTTCCCTTTACTTAGGACTTCTTTTAAACAAGGCGAAAACTTAAGGTTTTCTGGCCTGTTTTGGACAAGTTGTTATGAATTTTAGCATCTCATCTTTAAATCTCTATTCTTGAACTCCAAATGTTTCCCTCGATTACAGTGTACAGTAATAAACAACTGCTACTCTCTGCTTGTTCCCACCCACTTGTACAAGTAAGTCTGTAGTATTTCAGGACCTCTGATTTGGTTTTCAAGAGGCTTTTTCTTGTCACTGGCTCTCCTCCATTTCTGCTGACCCAGGCTTCCAAGAGTGTGAGGGATAATGGGATACACTCTCCGAAGAGTTTGATGCCTCTCTTTTTATTTGTTTTGCTCATCACTGTATTAAAAACATAAAATTCTAACTGAGTAAATTTGGAGATCGAATTGGCTTTATTCAGTGATTTATGAATCGGGCAGCATCCCATTGAGCAAGTAGAAAGGGGCTCTGCGGAGCTGTAAAAAATGCAAGAACTTTACAGGCAGGAGGGGGCAGAAAAGGGAAGTTTCTAGCTAAGAGTGGATTGTTTCAGGCAGGGTCACCTTCCTCTTGGGGGAAGGTGGGTGGGGGGGGTCACCCCTCTAGTGCTGACCAGGTGATTCCAGATCTATTGGTGAAAGGTCCCATTCCTGAGAGAGGCTGAAACTGCAATTAGGTTAGCTGTTAAGTCTTGGTTTGCTGACGTGGGACTTAGCACAAGTGACTCCATTTGGGGTTTGTTGTTTTTTTTTTACTAACAACTGTATCTCATTCCTAGCGCTTAACCCCAGTACCTAGATACTTGCTGGTGAATGGATGACCAGACCAGTGAATTCAGAATTTCAGAGAAGTTCTTTATAATGAGAGACAGGCAGAGAAATGGCAGTTCTACCACCCAGTAAGTTTTGAACTCTTGCAGGTCTGATGCCCAAATCAAGCGTGGGAACGTGAACAGTGAGACTGAGTGAAAACACAGCAGTTCTTTGTGTTTCTGTTAGAGAAACACTGGTGGGAGACAGAGGACAAAGGAAGGAGACACAGGACCGGAGTGACCTCAGCTGGGGGCGGGGTTTCACAGTGTTGGGTGCTGCAGAGAGGTAGTCAGCAGGAGCAGGGGCTGTGTACGTCATCAGAGGCATGTTTTATTTTATTTTTTTGTTTTTATTGACGTATAGTTGATTTACAATCTTGTGCCAATCTGCTGTATGGCAAAGTGACTCAGTTATACGCATATAGACATTCTTTTTTTATATTCTTTTCCATTACAGTTTTATCACAGGATATTGACTCTAGTTCCCTGTGCTGTAGAGTAGGACCTTGTTGTTTATCCCTCCTATATATAATAGTTTACATCTGCTAATGCCACACTCCCAGCCCTTCCCTCTCCCACCCCCCTCCTCCTTGGCAACCACAAGTCTGTTCTCTATGTCTGTGAGTCTGTTGCTGTTTCATAGATAGGTTCATTTGTGCCATACTTTAGATTCCACATGTAAGTGGTATCACATGGTATTTGTCTTTCTCTTTCTGACTTACTTCACTTAATAATCTCTAGTTGCATCCATGTTGCTGCAATCATCAGAGGCATTTTAGAAGAGGCTCTGCTTGCCATAGCTTCTGGCAGCGTTGCTTCCTACAGTGGAAAGAAGAATGTTGTTGATGGGAATTCCCAAAGTTAGGCTAAAGTGGGGGTGAAGTAACTTTTCTAGGTGAAGAGGTGATCTTTTTTTTTTTCTTTTTGATTTCTATGTGTGTTTTATTATATATTAGTCTCTTACATCAAATAGAAGACAAAAAGTGGAGCTACAAACCAAAGTTACAAGAGTACTAGCTTTTCTCGTCGCCCGTCTGTCTACTTTTACCAGAGGTCTTTATTTCTTCATAAGGCTTTGAGCTACTTGTCCAGGGTCCTTGACTGCAACCTGAAGAACTCCCTGTGGCAGGCGGGTCTGGTGGTTAAGAACTCTCTCAACTCTTGATTAACTGGGAATGTCTTGATTTCTCCCTCATTTTCGAAGGAAAGTTTTGCTAGATATAGGATTCTTGGTTGACGGTTTCTTTCCTTCAACACTTCAAGTACATTGAGTCATGCCATCTGGCCTCCGAGGCTCCTGATGAGAAATCTGCTCAATGACCTTCCTGGCAAACCTTCTCTCAGCTTCATAGACTTTCATAATGTACCGTATCATGTCTTATGCAACAGAACATTTTGTATAGTATCGTGAAGTCAGTTAAGTTGTAACGTTATATATATTTTTTAATTAGTTAATTTATTTTTGGCTGTGTTGGATCTTCGTTTCTGTGCGAGGGCTTTCTCTAGTTGCGGCAAGCGGGGGCCACTCTTCATCGCGGTGCGCGGGCCTCTCACTATCGCGGCCTCTCTTGTTGCGGAGCACAGGCTCCAGACGCGCAGGCTCAGCAATTGTGGCTCACGGGCCCAGTCGCTCCGCGGCCTGTGGGATCCTCCCAGACCAGGGCTCGAACCCGTGTCCCCTGCATCGACAGGCAGACTCTCAACCACTGCGCCACCAGGGAAGCCCAGTAACGTTATTTTGAGACCAGAATTTAAGGAAAAGGAATTGAACGTTTCAAGTGTAGACATTATGAGGTCTCTAAAATTATTACGCGTTTTCAAACTAGAAATAAAAAGGCCACTGAAGTATCCTGCAGATTTTTATTTATAACAAAGTGAATACCAATATCTAATAACACACGTAAAGAAAACTTTCTTTGGGATCCTTTTTCCTAAGTGTAAAGGGGCCTTGAACTCAAAAAGTGAGAAAACCACTGTGGTGTATCCCCAGCGGTGATGGGTCCATTTCTTGCTCTGACCTCAGAGTGCACCATTGTGATGTACTTCACAGAGCCCTATGAAAGAGAAAGGTGGGCCCAGGTTTTTGGTCCTTAGAGCCCAGGAAGCTGCTTTTGGTGACCTGACGGCCTTGGACCTACAGTTAGCTTGTGTTTTCCTTGTTTGTGCCATTTTGTTGATTTTCGTTTCTCTTTTCTCTACTCTTTTTTATTTGTGTCATTGTTCTTTGTACAGTTAGCATAGTGAGTATTGTTGGTATAGTTAATACTTGATTAGCATAGTTAGTGTAGTTAGTACTAGTTAGCGCTGTTGGTACAGTTAGCGTAGTTAGCGTTGTTAGTAGAGACAGCATACTTAGCCCTGTTAGTACAGTTAGCATTGTTAGTTAGCGTAGTTAGCGTTGCTCGGTAGTGCTGTCAGTCAGTGTAGTTAGCAGATCACCAGGATGCAGGGCCTCACAGCCAAATCTGCTGGCAAGAAGGCTCGTATTGATGACTTCCGGATCCTCCACACCATTGGTGAAGGCACCTTCGGTAAAGTGAAGTTGGCCTGGCACATTCTGACCGGGACACAGGTGGCTGTGAAGGTCATAAAGAAAAGGCGTCAGAGCTTCTCAAGTGTCCAGGCACTTTTCCGGGAAGTGTGCAGTCTGAAGGCTCTGAATCACCCCAATATTGTGAAACTGCTGGGGGTGATTGACACAGAGGAGACATTTTTCGTGGTGATGGAGTACCTCAGTGGGGGGGACATGTACCGCTATTTGAAGATCCATGGCCGTATGACAGAGGCGGAGGCCCGAGGCCCGTTCCAGCAGCTGGTCTCCGCCCTGCAGCACTGCCACCGGAGGGGCATCGTGCACCGGGACCTGAAGCCACCGAGCCTCCTCTTTGATTCCAAGATGAATATCAAACTTACAGACTTTGGCCTCAGCAACAAGTGTGATGACATTTTCCAACTGGACACGAGCTGCGGCACACCCCCTTATGCTGCCCCGGAACTCTTCCTGGGGCAGAGCTCCAGCGGCCCTGCGGTGGACGTGTGGAGCCTGGGAGTAGTGCTGTACACCATGGTAACTGGGTCCCGGCCCTTTGTGGGAAAAGACTTCCAGGAGCTGCGGAAGCAAGTCCTACGAGGGCAATACCCCATCCCACCTTATCTGTCTTTGGAGATAAGGGATCTGTTACAAAAAATGATTGCCCTCAACCCCAGTGACAGAGGCACCTTACGTGACCTCATGAGGCATCCATGGGTCAACATGGGCCAGAAGGAGCCACTCCAGCCACCCTGTGAAAAGGACCTGGAGGTGACAATGGTGAGGACTCCGGGCTTGACTTGCGACCAGATCCAGGACACTGGGACAGGCAGTGTGAGCTCCAAGAAACCCAAGGTGGAGGTCTCCATCATAACTCTGAAGCCCTTCTCTTGCGGGGACCTCTGTGGCAGTGAACTTGAGCCTTCGCCGAGCCCTGTGGTGTCCTCCCTGCAAACCAGGTGGCTCTACCACAGAAAAACTGTGCCGCTGCAGGAAGACCAGCAGGCAGGGCAGAAGACCGGTGAGTCTGCCTGTCCCCCACCCAGCCTGGAGGCGAGGACTGCCACCCCCAGCCCAGCCCCCCAGTGTGGCACTGGGACATCCACCTCCAGCAGCAGCAGCAGGATTGGAGCCCCAGAGGGAAGCAGCTGCCCCCTGGGTGTGTCCAACACTGGAAGGTCCTCCCACGCTGGGCAGCCTGAGAGTGTGTCCTCATCCACTGTCTCTGGCCAGAGCCAGAAAAAGCAAGGGGTGGCTGGGAGAATCTGGAACTTTATTTTGAAACATCTTTGTTGCAAGCTGCCCAGCATGAGGCGTCATAATAAAGTGAGCCCATGTGAACCCCATGGATGACCGAGGCAGGAAGGTCAGGCCGCCGCGCTCCCTGGGGCCCGGTGCAGGGGAAGAGGAGTGTGTTCTCTGCACGGCCTTCAGCAGCATCGTATCCAAGACCCTGGCCAGCTCAGAGGATGGTCCGGAGCAGCCCGGGCGACCGAAAGCGAGGCCACCGTGGCTGCAGGTCTGCCCCTCAACCCCCACCTGGGTGAAACTTGAGAGACTGGACTGTCATTCCTGGGGCACGTCTCCCCTCCCCTACTCTTCTGTCTTCCGTGTTGGTGGGGGAGGGGGATAGTTCTTGTTCCAAGAACTCCTTGGTTCTTCCAACTCTAGTTAATAAACTTGACGCTCCAGAGAGATGCATCACACTCTGCTTCGCGTCGTCCCTGCACAGAATTGGGGCTGTGCATTTTCCAGTGAGACAAGCGTGCAGCCATGGAGCGCTTGGAGGTAGTCAGAACGACTAAAGGGAAAAATGACCTAAGAGAATTAGCACAGTGACTCCCAACAGCAACAACTGCTGCCCTGCAGGGCAGAAATGCGGAAAGTGTGTATTCCCTTCCTGCACTACCATTCCCGAACATTTTCAGAAGGGCCGAGGGGAACTTTTGGTCCCTGCGGCCTGTGTTAATTACAACAGAGAGGCCCATTAATACACAAATTTATACACAAATCCATGTATACATGTATAGCCACTTAAGTTTTTAAACTCTTCATTGAAGTTATATAACTCATTGATTTTCACAAACTAAAAATAAGTAACTTGCACCCAGATCATGAAAGAAAATATTACCATGGTACCAGTGCCCCAGAAGTCCCCCTTTGCTCCTTTCTAGACAATAGCCACCCCACATATCCTGTCTTAAAATTGCAGAGAGCAGTTTCTGTAATGCTTATATTGTTAAAAATTGTACCGTACTATCTATCCTGTCTTATATCTGTGTTTATGAGATTTCATTTTTGTGATTTATCTGAATTTGTTCCAGTACTATGTAGGATTTCACTGTGTATGAAAATACAGTGAACTTTATTGGAAAGCAGTTTGGGAGCATATATAAAAGCTGAAGATATACATATTCTGTAACTGTGAAATCCCACTACTAATTATATATTGACCAGAAATGTACACATGTGTTCAACATGTATAGTTTGAAATTGGACATTGAAAAATAGCTCTTAGAATTTTGAGTAACCACATTCAAATTCATGATTATGATCTGTTTGTAATATCTCCTTTTGCCTAGATGTATTTATTTAAAAATTTTAAATTTTATTTGAACTTAAAAAAAAACCTAGTTTACCTATTTTTCTCATCCCTCCCCCCCCCGCCCCACCTCTTAAAACCACCCATTTGTTCTCTGTATCTATGTTGATAGAAGGGCGCTCTTTCTATTGAAATATTAGAAATGTAGGAGAAAATTAGTGGTTTTATAGATTCGCTAAAGGGAAGGTGAAGGAATGACCTCCTGATGACTTCCTTGTATCAAAAAAAAAAAAAAAAATGTAAGGGCAACTTCATCAGTTGAAAATAAGGCAGAGAGATGATAGACTGGAGGTTTAGGGCTGAGGAAAAGATATGAGATAGTCATCATGGGTAGTTAATGAATGACTTCTTTAGGGAAATACAGGCTAGAAATGCCCAGTGATGTTACTCATTTGAGGCTGAAGAGCATGAATCTGTAGGAACATAACTTCATCCAGTTGTGAGAGATCTCAAGCAACACCAGGCTGCTTAGAAGTAAATGTGGGGTGTTAAATGGTTGGGTTCATCTAGATGTGCAATTATTCCACATGATGGGGATGAAGATTCATGATGGGAAACAGGGACCAGGAAATGAAAGTGTTTTATAACTCATTTATGTAAAAAATATATTAGGGAAAATCATATCATATACAATGAATGTCTTGATTATAAAACTGTGGGGATGTTGAACTGAAGGTGAGTTCTAGCATTATGAAGCTTTGTAGCGCTCTTCTGGATACACTCAGGAAAAGCAGGATGTTGCCACTTGTGGAAACTGCCTTGTTGTGAATCCATTCTGCTGTATTTCTAGCCACAATGAACCCATTTGCGGTGATACCAAGGACGCATTCAGTGCCTATAATTATTCACATCAAAATGATGCGAGATGGTGACAATTGATTTTCTGGGGGATTGCAGGTTTCGGTCATCCTGAGTTGTTGCTTCTCTTTGGTGTCTGAGGAAAATGTCTCCCCAGCGTGTGATGGGCAGACTTGTGATAGCTCCCACTATTCATGTCACCAGAAGCAGCAGTTGATGCATCATTTCCCAAGCTACTCCATTTGTTTATTTTAGAACTCTTAGTTGTAAGTCTGGAGATGCAAATGACGGAAGGAGTTGTTTTCTAATCCTCTCCCGTGTCCTTTCGGATGCCCCGGGGTGTGAGTTCAATCGTGGGGCCCAGGGAGGAACTTGAGTAGACGCTCCTTTATGAATCACTGACATGGTGTTGAGAGCTGTGTTCTTGAGTAGCTCTAGTTAAGTCAACCATCCGTTCACTAAGTCACCGGATAACTGCGTGTCACTTGTGACCGCAGGGAACTGATTGAAAGTAATAATAACTTCAAATATTTATAGCTATGAGCTAGGCCCTGTCCAGACACTTTATACATATCATGAAATTTAAGCCTTACAACAACCCTCTGCAGAATGTACTTTTATTATCTCCATTTTCCAGGGGAGGAAACTGAGGCTAAATAACTTGTCCAAAGTCAAAGAGGGAGAGGGAGACGGAGAAGGAGAGAGAGAGAGTTGGGATTCAAACCCGAGTCACATGGTCCCAGAGTCCTTGTTCTTACCCACTATGTTATACTACCTACCCCTGTGGATCCTTTTGTGTGCACCAAAGACTGAAGGCAGGGTTGGCTTAACTGTAACTTTTTATCCTGTTGGTCTTTTGTGATGCCCTCAGGGCTTAAGGGAAGAATAATTGAGTTGGAAAAAAACCCACCTGTGAGATTTCTTTTTTCACTCCTCACACAGAACACTTTACTTTGGACACTTCTGGTCACTAAACACGTGTGGTTTTTTTTTCCCCCACAGCAAACAATTCTGCAACGCTGTCTCGGTGCCCTACCATTTAACTCAATTCTGACACTATCTACCTGGAGATGACATCAGATCCACAGGTTTAGGGCTCAGTCCCACCAGACTGCCCTCCATTTCAGATGCCAATCCCAAGTCTAGGTTGTCACCTGGACTTATTGGTTATAAGTTAGAGTTATGACCCTCTTTTTGGTTTCAGTTAATTTGCTGGAGTGGCTCACGGAGCTCAGGAAAACAGCTTATTTACATTTACCGATTTATTATAAAAGGTTATGATCGTAGATGAACACCCAGACGGAAGAGATGCATAGAGCAAGGTGGTGGGAAGGGGCATGGAGCTTCCACGCCCCCTTTGGGGTACCACACCCCGAGCACCTCATGTGTTCACCAGTCTGAAAGCTCTTTGAACCCAGTCCTTTTGGGTTTTAATGGAGCCTTTGTTACATAGGTGCCGTTGATTAAATCATTGGCCATTGGTTATTGTTTCAACCTCCAGCCTCTCCCCCTTTCGTGGAAACCTGGGGGTGGGACTGAAAGTTCCAACCTTGTATTCGCCCTCGGTTTTCCTGGCAATCAGTCCGCACCCTTAGGTGGGTTCCAAAAGTCACCTTGTTAACATAACAAAGGCATTTTTGTTGATCTCCTCACTGAGGAAATTCCAAGGGTTGTAGGAGCTCTGTGCGAGGTGGGGGGGGGGGGAAAGGGGACAAAGACCAAATGTATTTCTTATGATAAATCACAATAGCACAATAGTAAAGCAAGAAGACACTGATTTTCTGAGACAAACCTCTTGTACAAAATAAATTGAGAGATAATAAATCTCTATATAAAAATGATTGTACACACACACACTTATATGCCCACAAACACATATTTACCTTTCATTTTAAAGAAATCACTAGGAAAATAAGGGTTGAAGGAAAAGTTCCTTGCTCCTTTACAAGGTAGGCAAATCAACATAGGGTAAAAATCATACCCCAAGTCACCTAATCTATTTTGGAAGAGTAAAACCAAAAGAGATGAAGAATCAGTTTTATCTTGGGGAAGTTGTTTCTGATTTTAAAATGTAAGCACGATACACATGATGATAAAATGGACTTCTCAACTCAGAATAAATGAACTTTTGTGAGAGTACATAACGCTAAAGTAATGATAATGAAGTAATTCAAATAAAGGGAAGGTTGGTGTGTGAGATGTCTCCAAAATTTTTCATGATATTTGGTTTTCCCTTTACTTAGGACTTCTTTTAAACAAGGCGAAAACTTAAGGTTTTCTGGCCTGTTTTGGACAAGTTGTTATGAATTTTAGCATCTCATCTTTAAATCTCTATTCTTGAACTCCAAATGTTTCCCTCGATTACAGTGTACAGTAATAAACAACTGCTACTCTCTGCTTGTTCCCACCCACTTGTACAAGTAAGTCTGTAGTATTTCAGGACCTCTGATTTGGTTTTCAAGAGGCTTTTTCTTGTCACTGGCTCTCCTCCATTTCTGCTGACCCAGGCTTCCAAGAGTGTGAGGGATAATGGGATACACTCTCCGAAGAGTTTGATGCCTCTCTTTTTATTTGTTTTGCTCATCACTGTATTAAAAACATAAAATTCTAACTGAGTAAATTTGGAGATCGAATTGGCTTTATTCAGTGATTTATGAATCGGGCAGCATCCCATTGAGCAAGTAGAAAGGGGCTCTGCGGAGCTGTAAAAAATGCAAGAACTTTACAGGCAGGAGGGGGCAGAAAAGGGAAGTTTCTAGCTAAGAGTGGATTGTTTCAGGCAGGGTCACCTTCCTCTTGGGGGAAGGTGGGTGGGGGGGGTCACCCCTCTAGTGCTGACCAGGTGATTCCAGATCTATTGGTGAAAGGTCCCATTCCTGAGAGAGGCTGAAACTGCAATTAGGTTAGCTGTTAAGTCTTGGTTTGCTGACGTGGGACTTAGCACAAGTGACTCCATTTGGGGTTTGTTGTTTTTTTTTTACTAACAACTGTATCTCATTCCTAGCGCTTAACCCCAGTACCTAGATACTTGCTGGTGAATGGATGACCAGACCAGTGAATTCAGAATTTCAGAGAAGTTCTTTATAATGAGAGACAGGCAGAGAAATGGCAGTTCTACCACCCAGTAAGTTTTGAACTCTTGCAGGTCTGATGCCCAAATCAAGCGTGGGAACGTGAACAGTGAGACTGAGTGAAAACACAGCAGTTCTTTGTGTTTCTGTTAGAGAAACACTGGTGGGAGACAGAGGACAAAGGAAGGAGACACAGGACCGGAGTGACCTCAGCTGGGGGCGGGGTTTCACAGTGTTGGGTGCTGCAGAGAGGTAGTCAGCAGGAGCAGGGGCTGTGTACGTCATCAGAGGCATGTTTTATTTTATTTTTTTGTTTTTATTGACGTATAGTTGATTTACAATCTTGTGCCAATCTGCTGTATGGCAAAGTGACTCAGTTATACGCATATAGACATTCTTTTTTTATATTCTTTTCCATTACAGTTTTATCACAGGATATTGACTCTAGTTCCCTGTGCTGTAGAGTAGGACCTTGTTGTTTATCCCTCCTATATATAATAGTTTACATCTGCTAATGCCACACTCCCAGCCCTTCCCTCTCCCACCCCCCTCCTCCTTGGCAACCACAAGTCTGTTCTCTATGTCTGTGAGTCTGTTGCTGTTTCATAGATAGGTTCATTTGTGCCATACTTTAGATTCCACATGTAAGTGGTATCACATGGTATTTGTCTTTCTCTTTCTGACTTACTTCACTTAATAATCTCTAGTTGCATCCATGTTGCTGCAATCATCAGAGGCATTTTAGAAGAGGCTCTGCTTGCCATAGCTTCTGGCAGCGTTGCTTCCTACAGTGGAAAGAAGAATGTTGTTGATGGGAATTCCCAAAGTTAGGCTAAAGTGGGGGTGAAGTAACTTTTCTAGGTGAAGAGGTGATCTTTTTTTTTTTCTTTTTGATTTCTATGTGTGTTTTATTATATATTAGTCTCTTACATCAAATAGAAGACAAAAAGTGGAGCTACAAACCAAAGTTACAAGAGTACTAGCTTTTCTCGTCGCCCGTCTGTCTACTTTTACCAGAGGTCTTTATTTCTTCATAAGGCTTTGAGCTACTTGTCCAGGGTCCTTGACTGCAACCTGAAGAACTCCCTGTGGCAGGCGGGTCTGGTGGTTAAGAACTCTCTCAACTCTTGATTAACTGGGAATGTCTTGATTTCTCCCTCATTTTCGAAGGAAAGTTTTGCTAGATATAGGATTCTTGGTTGACGGTTTCTTTCCTTCAACACTTCAAGTACATTGAGTCATGCCATCTGGCCTCCGAGGCTCCTGATGAGAAATCTGCTCAATGACCTTCCTGGCAAACCTTCTCTCAGCTTCATAGACTTTCATAATGTACCGTATCATGTCTTATGCAACAGAACATTTTGTATAGTATCGTGAAGTCAGTTAAGTTGTAACGTTATATATTTTTTTTAATTAGTTAATTTATTTTTGGCTGTGTTGGATCTTCGTTTCTGTGCGAGGGCTTTCTCTAGTTGCGGCAAGCGGGGGCCACTCTTCATCGCGGTGCGCGGGCCTCTCACTATCGCGGCCTCTCTTGTTGCGGAGCACAGGCTCCAGACGCGCAGGCTCAGCAATTGTGGCTCACGGGCCCAGTCGCTCCGCGGCCTGTGGGATCCTCCCAGACCAGGGCTCGAACCCGTGTCCCCTGCATCGACAGGCAGACTCTCAACCACTGCGCCACCAGGGAAGCCCAGTAACGTTATTTTGAGACCAGAATTTAAGGAAAAGGAATTGAACGTTTCAAGTGTAGTCATTATGAGGTCTCTAAAATTATTACGCGTTTTCAAACTAGAAATAAAAAGGCCACTGAAGTATCCTGCAGATTTTTATTTATAACAAAGTGAATACCAATATCTAATAACACACGTAAAGAAAACTTTCTTTGGGATCCTTTTTCCTAAGTGTAAAGGGGCCTTGAACTCAAAAAGTGAGAAAACCACTGTGGTGTATCCCCAGCGGTGATGGGTCCATTTCTTGCTCTGACCTCAGAGTGCACCATTGTGATGTACTTCACAGAGCCCTATGAAAGAGAAAGGTGGGCCCAGGTTTTTGGTCCTTAGAGCCCAGGAAGCTGCTTTTGGTGACCTGACGGCCTTGGACCTACAGTTAGCTTGTGTTTTCCTTGTTTGTGCCATTTTGTTGATTTTCGTTTCTCTTTTCTCTACTCTTTTTTATTTGTGTCATTGTTCTTTGTACAGTTAGCATAGTGAGTATTGTTGGTATAGTTAATACTTGATTAGCATAGTTAGTGTAGTTAGTACTAGTTAGCGCTGTTGGTACAGTTAGCGTAGTTAGCGTTGTTAGTAGAGACAGCATACTTAGCCCTGTTAGTACAGTTAGCATTGTTAGTTAGCGTAGTTAGCGTTGCTCGGTAGTGCTGTCAGTCAGTGTAGTTAGCAGATCACCAGGATGCAGGGCCTCACAGCCAAATCTGCTGGCAAGAAGGCTCGTATTGATGACTTCCGGATCCTCCACACCATTGGTGAAGGCACCTTCGGTAAAGTGAAGTTGGCCTGGCACATTCTGACCGGGACACAGGTGGCTGTGAAGGTCATAAAGAAAAGGCGTCAGAGCTTCTCAAGTGTCCAGGCACTTTTCCGGGAAGTGTGCAGTCTGAAGGCTCTGAATCACCCCAATATTGTGAAACTGCTGGGGGTGATTGACACAGAGGAGACATTTTTCGTGGTGATGGAGTACCTCAGTGGGGGGGACATGTACCGCTATTTGAAGATCCATGGCCGTATGACAGAGGCGGAGGCCCGAGGCCCGTTCCAGCAGCTGGTCTCCGCCCTGCAGCACTGCCACCGGAGGGGCATCGTGCACCGGGACCTGAAGCCACCGAGCCTCCTCTTTGATTCCAAGATGAATATCAAACTTACAGACTTTGGCCTCAGCAACAAGTGTGATGACATTTTCCAACTGGACACGAGCTGCGGCACACCCCCTTATGCTGCCCCGGAACTCTTCCTGGGGCAGAGCTCCAGCGGCCCTGCGGTGGACGTGTGGAGCCTGGGAGTAGTGCTGTACACCATGGTAACTGGGTCCCGGCCCTTTGTGGGAAAAGACTTCCAGGAGCTGCGGAAGCAAGTCCTACGAGGGCAATACCCCATCCCACCTTATCTGTCTTTGGAGATAAGGGATCTGTTACAAAAAATGATTGCCCTCAACCCCAGTGACAGAGGCACCTTACGTGACCTCATGAGGCATCCATGGGTCAACATGGGCCAGAAGGAGCCACTCCAGCCACCCTGTGAAAAGGACCTGGAGGTGACAATGGTGAGGACTCCGGGCTTGACTTGCGACCAGATCCAGGACACTGGGACAGGCAGTGTGAGCTCCAAGAAACCCAAGGTGGAGGTCTCCATCATAACTCTGAAGCCCTTCTCTTGCGGGGACCTCTGTGGCAGTGAACTTGAGCCTTCGCCGAGCCCTGTGGTGTCCTCCCTGCAAACCAGGTGGCTCTACCACAGAAAAACTGTGCCGCTGCAGGAAGACCAGCAGGCAGGGCAGAAGACCGGTGAGTCTGCCTGTCCCCCACCCAGCCTGGAGGCGAGGACTGCCACCCCCAGCCCAGCCCCCCAGTGTGGCACTGGGACATCCACCTCCAGCAGCAGCAGCAGGATTGGAGCCCCAGAGGGAAGCAGCTGCCCCCTGGGTGTGTCCAACACTGGAAGGTCCTCCCACGCTGGGCAGCCTGAGAGTGTGTCCTCATCCACTGTCTCTGGCCAGAGCCAGAAAAAGCAAGGGGTGGCTGGGAGAATCTGGAACTTTATTTTGAAACATCTTTGTTGCAAGCTGCCCAGCATGAGGCGTCATAATAAAGTGAGCCCATGTGAACCCCATGGATGACCGAGGCAGGAAGGTCAGGCCGCCGCGCTCCCTGGGGCCCGGTGCAGGGGAAGAGGAGTGTGTTCTCTGCACAGCCTTCAGCAGCATCGTATCCAAGACCCTGGCCAGCTCAGAGGATGGTCCGGAGCAGCCCGGGCGACCGAAAGCGAGGCCACCGTGGCTGCAGGTCTGCCCCTCAACCCCCACCTGGGTGAAACTTGAGAGACTGGACTGTCATTCCTGGGGCACGTCTCCCCTCCCCTACTCTTCTGTCTTCCGTGTTGGTGGGGGAGGGGGATAGTTCTTGTTCCAAGAACTCCTTGGTTCTTCCAACTCTAGTTAATAAACTTGACGCTCCAGAGAGATGCATCACACTCTGCTTCGCGTCGTCCCTGCACAGAATTGGGGCTGTGCATTTTCCAGTGAGACAAGCGTGCAGCCATGGAGCGCTTGGAGGTAGTCAGAACGACTAAAGGGAAAAATGACCTAAGAGAATTAGCACAGTGACTCCCAACAGCAACAACTGCTGCCCTGCAGGGCAGAAATGCGGAAAGTGTGTATTCCCTTCCTGCACTACCATTCCCGAACATTTTCAGAAGGGCCGAGGGGAACTTTTGGTCCCTGCGGCCTGTGTTAATTACAACAGAGAGGCCCATTAATACACAAATTTATACACAAATCCATGTATACATGTATAGCCACTTAAGTTTTTAAACTCTTCATTGAAGTTATATAACTCATTGATTTTCACAAACTAAAAATAAGTAACTTGCACCCAGATCATGAAAGAAAATATTACCATGGTACCAGTGCCCCAGAAGTCCCCCTTTGCTCCTTTCTAGACAATAGCCACCCCACATATCCTGTCTTAAAATTGCAGAGAGCAGTTTCTGTAATGCTTATATTGTTAAAAATTGTACCGTACTATCTATCCTGTCTTATATCTGTGTTTATGAGATTTCATTTTTGTGATTTATCTGAATTTGTTCCAGTACTATGTAGGATTTCACCGTGTATGAAAATACAGTGAACTTTATTGGAAAGCAGTTTGGGAGCATATATAAAAGCTGAAGATATACATATTCTGTAACTGTGAAATCCCACTACTAATTATATATTGACCAGAAATGTACACATGTGTTCAACATGTATAGTTTGAAATTGGACATTGAAAAATAGCTCTTAGAATTTTGAGTAACCACATTCAAATTCATGATTATGATCTGTTTGTAATATCTCCTTTTGCCTAGATGTATTTATTTAAAAATTTTAAATTTTATTTGAACTTAAAAAAAAACCTAGTTTACCTATTTTTCTCATCCCTCCCCCCCCCCGCCCCACCTCTTAAAACCACCCATTTGTTCTCTGTATCTATGTTGATAGAAGGGCGCTCTTTCTATTGAAATATTAGAAATGTAGGAGAAAATTAGTGGTTTTATAGATTCGCTAAAGGGAAGGTGAAGGAATGACCTCCTGATGACTTCCTTGTATCAAAAAAAAAAAAAAAAAAAAGTAAGGGCAACTTCATCAGTTGAAAATAAGGCAGAGAGATGATAGACTGGAGGTTTAGGGCTGAGGAAAAGATATGAGATAGTCATCATGGGTAGTTAATGAATGACTTCTTTAGGGAAATACAGGCTAGAAATGCCCAGTGATGTTACTCATTTGAGGCTGAAGAGCATGAATCTGTAGGAACATAACTTCATCCAGTTGTGAGAGATCTCAAGCAACACCAGGCTGCTTAGAAGTAAATGTGGGGTGTTAAATGGTTGGGTTCATCTAGATGTGCAATTATTCCACATGATGGGGATGAAGATTCATGATGGGAAACAGGGACCAGGAAATGAAAGTGTTTTATAACTCATTTATGTAAAAAATATATTAGGGAAAATCATATCATATACAATGAATGTCTTGATTATAAAACTGTGGGGATGTTGAACTGAAGGTGAGTTCTAGCATTATGAAGCTTTGTAGCGCTCTTCTGGATACACTCAGGAAAAGCAGGATGTTGCCACTTGTGGAAACTGCCTTGTTGTGAATCCATTCTGCTGTATTTCTAGCCACAATGAACCCATTTGCGGTGATACCAAGGACGCATTCAGTGCCTATAATTATTCACATCAAAATGATGCGAGATGGTGACAATTGATTTTCTGGGGGATTGCAGGTTTCGGTCATCCTGAGTTGTTGCTTCTCTTTGGTGTCTGAGGAAAATGTCTCCCCAGCGTGTGATGGGCAGACTTGTGATAGCTCCCACTATTCATGTCACCAGAAGCAGCAGTTGATGCATCATTTCCCAAGCTACTCCATTTGTTTATTTTAGAACTCTTAGTTGTAAGTCTGGAGATGCAAATGACGGAAGGAGTTGTTTTCTAATCCTCTCCCGTGTCCTTTCGGATGCCCCGGGGTGTGAGTTCAATCGTGGGGCCCAGGGAGGAACTTGAGTAGACGCTCCTTTATGAATCACTGACATGGTGTTGAGAGCTGTGTTCTTGAGTAGCTCTAGTTAAGTCAACCATCCGTTCACTAAGTCACCGGATAACTGCGTGTCACTTGTGACCGCAGGGAACTGATTGAAAGTAATAATAACTTCAAATATTTATAGCTATGAGCTAGGCCCTGTCCAGACACTTTATACATATCATGAAATTTAAGCCTTACAACAACCCTCTGCAGAATGTACTTTTATTATCTCCATTTTCCAGGGGAGGAAACTGAGGCTAAATAACTTGTCCAAAGTCAAAGAGGGAGAGGGAGACGGAGAAGGAGAGAGAGAGAGTTGGGATTCAAACCCGAGTCACATGGTCCCAGAGTCCTTGTTCTTACCCACTATGTTATACTACCTACCCCTCTGGATCCTTTTGTGTGCACCAAAGACTGAAGGCAGGGTTGGCTTAACTGTAACTTTTTATCCTGTTGGTCTTTTGTGATGCCCTCAGGGCTTAAGGGAAGAATAATTGAGTTGGAAAAAAACCCACCTGTGAGATTTCTTTTTTCACTCCTCACACAGAACACTTTACTTTGGACACTTCTGGTCACTAAACACGTGTGGTTTTTTTTTCCCCACAGCAAACAATTCTGCAACGCTGTCTCGGTGCCCTACCATTTAACTCAATTCTGACACTATCTACCTGGAGATGACATCAGATCCACAGGTTTAGGGCTCAGTCCCACCAGACTGCCCTCCATTTCAGATGCCAATCCCAAGTCTAGGTTGTCACCTGGACTTATTGGTTATAAGTTAGAGTTATGACCCTCTTTTTGGTTTCAGTTAATTTGCTGGAGTGGCTCACGGAGCTCAGGAAAACAGCTTATTTACATTTACCGATTTATTATAAAAGGTTATGATCGTAGATGAACACCCAGACGGAAGAGATGCATAGAGCAAGGTGGTGGGAAGGGGCATGGAGCTTCCACGCCCCCTTTGGGGTACCACACCCCGAGCACCTCATGTGTTCACCAGTCTGAAAGCTCTTTGAACCCAGTCCTTTTGGGGTTTAATGGAGCCTTTGTTACATAGGTGCCGTTGATTAAATCATTGGCCATTGGTTATTGTTTCAACCTCCAGCCTCTCCCCCTTTCGTGGAAACCTGGGGGTGGGACTGAAAGTTCCAACCTTGTATTCGCCCTCGGTTTTCCTGGCAATCAGTCCGCACCCTTAGGTGGGTTCCAAAAGTCACCTTGTTAACATAACAAAGGCATTTTTGTTGATCTCCTCACTGAGGAAATTCCAAGGGTTGTAGGAGCTCTGTGCGAGGTGGGGGGGGGGGGAAAGGGGACAAAGACCAAATGTATTTCTTATGATAAATCACAATAGCACAATAGTAAAGCAAGAAGACACTGATTTTCTGAGACAAACCTCTTGTACAAAATAAATTGAGAGATAATAAATCTCTATATAAAAATGATTGTACACACACACACTTATATGCCCACAAACACATATTTACCTTTCATTTTAAAGAAATCACTAGGAAAATAAGGGTTGAAGGAAAAGTTCCTTGCTCCTTTACAAGGTAGGCAAATCAACATAGGGTAAAAATCATACCCCAAGTCACCTAATCTATTTTGGAAGAGTAAAACCAAAAGAGATGAAGAATCAGTTTTATCTTGGGGAAGTTGTTTCTGATTTTAAAATGTAAGCACGATACACATGATGATAAAATGGACTTCTCAACTCAGAATAAATGAACTTTTGTGAGAGTACATAACGCTAAAGTAATGATAATGAAGTAATTCAAATAAAGGGAAGGTTGGTGTGTGAGATGTCTCCAAAATTTTTCATGATATTTGGTTTTCCCTTTACTTAGGACTTCTTTTAAACAAGGCGAAAACTTAAGGTTTTCTGGCCTGTTTTGGACAAGTTGTTATGAATTTTAGCATCTCATCTTTAAATCTCTATTCTTGAACTCCAAATGTTTCCCTCGATTACAGTGTACAGTAATAAACAACTGCTACTCTCTGCTT
The DNA here is from genome assembly GCF_965194805.1 of Balaenoptera borealis. Classification (NCBI taxonomy): domain Eukaryota; kingdom Metazoa; phylum Chordata; class Mammalia; order Artiodactyla; family Balaenopteridae; genus Balaenoptera; species Balaenoptera borealis. Next base: position 133,495 of record NW_028122864.1, on the reverse strand, counting down.
GTTCCCACCCACTTGTACAAGTAAGTCTGTAGTATTTCAGGACCTCTGATTTGGTTTTCAAGAGGCTTTTTCTTGTCACTGGCTCTCCTCCATTTCTGCTGACCCAGGCTTCCAAGAGTGTGAGGGATAATGGGATACACTCTCCGAAGAGTTTGATGCCTCTCTTTTTATTTGTTTTGCTCATCACTGTATTAAAAACATAAAATTCTAACTGAGTAAATTTGGAGATCGAATTGGCTTTATTCAGTGATTTATGAATCGGGCAGCATCCCATTGAGCAAGTAGAAAGGGGCTCTGCGGAGCTGTAAAAAATGCAAGAACTTTACAGGCAGGAGGGGGCAGAAAAGGGAAGTTTCTAGCTAAGAGTGGATTGTTTCAGGCAGGGTCACCTTCCTCTTGGGGGAAGGTGGGTGGGGGGGGTCACCCCTCTAGTGCTGACCAGGTGATTCCAGATCTATTGGTGAAAGGTCCCATTCCTGAGAGAGGCTGAAACTGCAATTAGGTTAGCTGTTAAGTCTTGGTTTGCTGACGTGGGACTTAGCACAAGTGACTCCATTTGGGGTTTGTTGTTTTTTTTTTACTAACAACTGTATCTCATTCCTAGCGCTTAACCCCAGTACCTAGATACTTGCTGGTGAATGGATGACCAGACCAGTGAATTCAGAATTTCAGAGAAGTTCTTTATAATGAGAGACAGGCAGAGAAATGGCAGTTCTACCACCCAGTAAGTTTTGAACTCTTGCAGGTCTGATGCCCAAATCAAGCGTGGGAACGTGAACAGTGAGACTGAGTGAAAACACAGCAGTTCTTTGTGTTTCTGTTAGAGAAACACTGGTGGGAGACAGAGGACAAAGGAAGGAGACACAGGACCGGAGTGACCTCAGCTGGGGGCGGGGTTTCACAGTGTTGGGTGCTGCAGAGAGGTAGTCAGCAGGAGCAGGGGCTGTGTACGTCATCAGAGGCATGTTTTATTTTATTTTTTTGTTTTTATTGACGTATAGTTGATTTACAATCTTGTGCCAATCTGCTGTATGGCAAAGTGACTCAGTTATACGCATATAGACATTCTTTTTTTATATTCTTTTCCATTACAGTTTTATCACAGGATATTGACTCTAGTTCCCTGTGCTGTAGAGTAGGACCTTGTTGTTTATCCCTCCTATATATAATAGTTTACATCTGCTAATGCCACACTCCCAGCCCTTCCCTCTCCCACCCCCCTCCTCCTTGGCAACCACAAGTCTGTTCTCTATGTCTGTGAGTCTGTTGCTGTTTCATAGATAGGTTCATTTGTGCCATACTTTAGATTCCACATGTAAGTGGTATCACATGGTATTTGTCTTTCTCTTTCTGACTTACTTCACTTAATAATCTCTAGTTGCATCCATGTTGCTGCAATCATCAGAGGCATTTTAGAAGAGGCTCTGCTTGCCATAGCTTCTGGCAGCGTTGCTTCCTACAGTGGAAAGAAGAATGTTGTTGATGGGAATTCCCAAAGTTAGGCTAAAGTGGGGGTGAAGTAACTTTTCTAGGTGAAGAGGTGATCTTTTTTTTTTTCTTTTTGATTTCTATGTGTGTTTTATTATATATTAGTCTCTTACATCAAATAGAAGACAAAAAGTGGAGCTACAAACCAAAGTTACAAGAGTACTAGCTTTTCTCGTCGCCCGTCTGTCTACTTTTACCAGAGGTCTTTATTTCTTCATAAGGCTTTGAGCTACTTGTCCAGGGTCCTTGACTGCAACCTGAAGAACTCCCTGTGGCAGGCGGGTCTGGTGGTTAAGAACTCTCTCAACTCTTGATTAACTGGGAATGTCTTGATTTCTCCCTCATTTTCGAAGGAAAGTTTTGCTAGATATAGGATTCTTGGTTGACGGTTTCTTTCCTTCAACACTTCAAGTACATTGAGTCATGCCATCTGGCCTCCGAGGCTCCTGATGAGAAATCTGCTCAATGACCTTCCTGGCAAACCTTCTCTCAGCTTCATAGACTTTCATAATGTACCGTATCATGTCTTATGCAACAGAACATTTTGTATAGTATCGTGAAGTCAGTTAAGTTGTAACGTTATATATATTTTTTAATTAGTTAATTTATTTTTGGCTGTGTTGGATCTTCGTTTCTGTGCGAGGGCTTTCTCTAGTTGCGGCAAGCGGGGGCCACTCTTCATCGCGGTGCGCGGGCCTCTCACTATCGCGGCCTCTCTTGTTGCGGAGCACAGGCTCCAGACGCGCAGGCTCAGCAATTGTGGCTCACGGGCCCAGTCGCTCCGCGGCCTGTGGGATCCTCCCAGACCAGGGCTCGAACCCGTGTCCCCTGCATCGACAGGCAGACTCTCAACCACTGCGCCACCAGGGAAGCCCAGTAACGTTATTTTGAGACCAGAATTTAAGGAAAAGGAATTGAACGTTTCAAGTGTAGACATTATGAGGTCTCTAAAATTATTACGCGTTTTCAAACTAGAAATAAAAAGGCCACTGAAGTATCCTGCAGATTTTTATTTATAACAAAGTGAATACCAATATCTAATAACACACGTAAAGAAAACTTTCTTTGGGATCCTTTTTCCTAAGTGTAAAGGGGCCTTGAACTCAAAAAGTGAGAAAACCACTGTGGTGTATCCCCAGCGGTGATGGGTCCATTTCTTGCTCTGACCTCAGAGTGCACCATTGTGATGTACTTCACAGAGCCCTATGAAAGAGAAAGGTGGGCCCAGGTTTTTGGTCCTTAGAGCCCAGGAAGCTGCTTTTGGTGACCTGACGGCCTTGGACCTACAGTTAGCTTGTGTTTTCCTTGTTTGTGCCATTTTGTTGATTTTCGTTTCTCTTTTCTCTACTCTTTTTTATTTGTGTCATTGTTCTTTGTACAGTTAGCATAGTGAGTATTGTTGGTATAGTTAATACTTGATTAGCATAGTTAGTGTAGTTAGTACTAGTTAGCGCTGTTGGTACAGTTAGCGTAGTTAGCGTTGTTAGTAGAGACAGCATACTTAGCCCTGTTAGTACAGTTAGCATTGTTAGTTAGCGTAGTTAGCGTTGCTCGGTAGTGCTGTCAGTCAGTGTAGTTAGCAGATCACCAGGATGCAGGGCCTCACAGCCAAATCTGCTGGCAAGAAGGCTCGTATTGATGACTTCCGGATCCTCCACACCATTGGTGAAGGCACCTTCGGTAAAGTGAAGTTGGCCTGGCACATTCTGACCGGGACACAGGTGGCTGTGAAGGTCATAAAGAAAAGGCGTCAGAGCTTCTCAAGTGTCCAGGCACTTTTCCGGGAAGTGTGCAGTCTGAAGGCTCTGAATCACCCCAATATTGTGAAACTGCTGGGGGTGATTGACACAGAGGAGACATTTTTCGTGGTGATGGAGTACCTCAGTGGGGGGGACATGTACCGCTATTTGAAGATCCATGGCCGTATGACAGAGGCGGAGGCCCGAGGCCCGTTCCAGCAGCTGGTCTCCGCCCTGCAGCACTGCCACCGGAGGGGCATCGTGCACCGGGACCTGAAGCCACCGAGCCTCCTCTTTGATTCCAAGATGAATATCAAACTTACAGACTTTGGCCTCAGCAACAAGTGTGATGACATTTTCCAACTGGACACGAGCTGCGGCACACCCCCTTATGCTGCCCCGGAACTCTTCCTGGGGCAGAGCTCCAGCGGCCCTGCGGTGGACGTGTGGAGCCTGGGAGTAGTGCTGTACACCATGGTAACTGGGTCCCGGCCCTTTGTGGGAAAAGACTTCCAGGAGCTGCGGAAGCAAGTCCTACGAGGGCAATACCCCATCCCACCTTATCTGTCTTTGGAGATAAGGGATCTGTTACAAAAAATGATTGCCCTCAACCCCAGTGACAGAGGCACCTTACGTGACCTCATGAGGCATCCATGGGTCAACATGGGCCAGAAGGAGCCACTCCAGCCACCCTGTGAAAAGGACCTGGAGGTGACAATGGTGAGGACTCCGGGCTTGACTTGCGACCAGATCCAGGACACTGGGACAGGCAGTGTGAGCTCCAAGAAACCCAAGGTGGAGGTCTCCATCATAACTCTGAAGCCCTTCTCTTGCGGGGACCTCTGTGGCAGTGAACTTGAGCCTTCGCCGAGCCCTGTGGTGTCCTCCCTGCAAACCAGGTGGCTCTACCACAGAAAAACTGTGCCGCTGCAGGAAGACCAGCAGGCAGGGCAGAAGACCGGTGAGTCTGCCTGTCCCCCACCCAGCCTGGAGGCGAGGACTGCCACCCCCAGCCCAGCCCCCCAGTGTGGCACTGGGACATCCACCTCCAGCAGCAGCAGCAGGATTGGAGCCCCAGAGGGAAGCAGCTGCCCCCTGGGTGTGTCCAACACTGGAAGGTCCTCCCACGCTGGGCAGCCTGAGAGTGTGTCCTCATCCACTGTCTCTGGCCAGAGCCAGAAAAAGCAAGGGGTGGCTGGGAGAATCTGGAACTTTATTTTGAAACATCTTTGTTGCAAGCTGCCCAGCATGAGGCGTCATAATAAAGTGAGCCCATGTGAACCCCATGGATGACCGAGGCAGGAAGGTCAGGCCGCCGCGCTCCCTGGGGCCCGGTGCAGGGGAAGAGGAGTGTGTTCTCTGCACGGCCTTCAGCAGCATCGTATCCAAGACCCTGGCCAGCTCAGAGGATGGTCCGGAGCAGCCCGGGCGACCGAAAGCGAGGCCACCGTGGCTGCAGGTCTGCCCCTCAACCCCCACCTGGGTGAAACTTGAGAGACTGGACTGTCATTCCTGGGGCACGTCTCCCCTCCCCTACTCTTCTGTCTTCCGTGTTGGTGGGGGAGGGGGATAGTTCTTGTTCCAAGAACTCCTTGGTTCTTCCAACTCTAGTTAATAAACTTGATGCTCCAGAGAGATGCATCACACTCTGCTTCGCGTCGTCCCTGCACAGAATTGGGGCTGTGCATTTTCCAGTGAGACAAGCGTGCAGCCATGGAGCGCTTGGAGGTAGTCAGAACGACTAAAGGGAAAAATGACCTAAGAGAATTAGCACAGTGACTCCCAACAGCAACAACTGCTGCCCTGCAGGGCAGAAATGCGGAAAGTGTGTATTCCCTTCCTGCACTACCATTCCCGAACATTTTCAGAAGGGCCGAGGGGAACTTTTGGTCCCTGCGGCCTGTGTTAATTACAACAGAGAGGCCCATTAATACACAAATTTATACACAAATCCATGTATACATGTATAGCCACTTAAGTTTTTAAACTCTTCATTGAAGTTATATAACTCATTGATTTTCACAAACTAAAAATAAGTAACTTGCACCCAGATCATGAAAGAAAATATTACCATGGTACCAGTGCCCCAGAAGTCCCCCTTTGCTCCTTTCTAGACAATAGCCACCCCACATATCCTGTCTTAAAATTGCAGAGAGCAGTTTCTGTAATGCTTATATTGTTAAAAATTGTACCGTACTATCTATCCTGTCTTATATCTGTGTTTATGAGATTTCATTTTTGTGATTTATCTGAATTTGTTCCAGTACTATGTAGGATTTCACTGTGTATGAAAATACAGTGAACTTTATTGGAAAGCAGTTTGGGAGCATATATAAAAGCTGAAGATATACATATTCTGTAACTGTGAAATCCCACTACTAATTATATATTGACCAGAAATGTACACATGTGTTCAACATGTATAGTTTGAAATTGGACATTGAAAAATAGCTCTTAGAATTTTGAGTAACCACATTCAAATTCATGATTATGATCTGTTTGTAATATCTCCTTTTGCCTAGATGTATTTATTTAAAAATTTTAAATTTTATTTGAACTTAAAAAAAAACCTAGTTTACCTATTTTTCTCATCCCTCCCCCCCCCCGCCCCACCTCTTAAAACCACCCATTTGTTCTCTGTATCTATGTTGATAGAAGGGCGCTCTTTCTATTGAAATATTAGAAATGTAGGAGAAAATTAGTGGTTTTATAGATTCGCTAAAGGGAAGGTGAAGGAATGACCTCCTGATGACTTCCTTGTATCAAAAAAAAAAAAAAAAATGTAAGGGCAACTTCATCAGTTGAAAATAAGGCAGAGAGATGATAGACTGGAGGTTTAGGGCTGAGGAAAAGATATGAGATAGTCATCATGGGTAGTTAATGAATGACTTCTTTAGGGAAATACAGGCTAGAAATGCCCAGTGATGTTACTCATTTGAGGCTGAAGAGCATGAATCTGTAGGAACATAACTTCATCCAGTTGTGAGAGATCTCAAGCAACACCAGGCTGCTTAGAAGTAAATGTGGGGTGTTAAATGGTTGGGTTCATCTAGATGTGCAATTATTCCACATGATGGGGATGAAGATTCATGATGGGAAACAGGGACCAGGAAATGAAAGTGTTTTATAACTCATTTATGTAAAAAATATATTAGGGAAAATCATATCATATACAATGAATGTCTTGATTATAAAACTGTGGGGATGTTGAACTGAAGGTGAGTTCTAGCATTATGAAGCTTTGTAGCGCTCTTCTGGATACACTCAGGAAAAGCAGGATGTTGCCACTTGTGGAAACTGCCTTGTTGTGAATCCATTCTGCTGTATTTCTAGCCACAATGAACCCATTTGCGGTGATACCAAGGACGCATTCAGTGCCTATAATTATTCACATCAAAATGATGCGAGATGGTGACAATTGATTTTCTGGGGGATTGCAGGTTTCGGTCATCCTGAGTTGTTGCTTCTCTTTGGTGTCTGAGGAAAATGTCTCCCCAGCGTGTGATGGGCAGACTTGTGATAGCTCCCACTATTCATGTCACCAGAAGCAGCAGTTGATGCATCATTTCCCAAGCTACTCCATTTGTTTATTTTAGAACTCTTAGTTGTAAGTCTGGAGATGCAAATGACGGAAGGAGTTGTTTTCTAATCCTCTCCCGTGTCCTTTCGGATGCCCCGGGGTGTGAGTTCAATCGTGGGGCCCAGGGAGGAACTTGAGTAGACGCTCCTTTATGAATCACTGACATGGTGTTGAGAGCTGTGTTCTTGAGTAGCTCTAGTTAAGTCAACCATCCGTTCACTAAGTCACCGGATAACTGCGTGTCACTTGTGACCGCAGGGAACTGATTGAAAGTAATAATAACTTCAAATATTTATAGCTATGAGCTAGGCCCTGTCCAGACACTTTATACATATCATGAAATTTAAGCCTTACAACAACCCTCTGCAGAATGTACTTTTATTATCTCCATTTTCCAGGGGAGGAAACTGAGGCTAAATAACTTGTCCAAAGTCAAAGAGGGAGAGGGAGACGGAGAAGGAGAGAGAGAGAGTTGGGATTCAAACCCGAGTCACATGGTCCCAGAGTCCTTGTTCTTACCCACTATGTTATACTACCTACCCCTGTGGATCCTTTTGTGTGCACCAAAGACTGAAGGCAGGGTTGGCTTAACTGTAACTTTTTATCCTGTTGGTCTTTTGTGATGCCCTCAGGGCTTAAGGGAAGAATAATTGAGTTGGAAAAAAACCCACCTGTGAGATTTCTTTTTTCACTCCTCACACAGAACACTTTACTTTGGACACTTCTGGTCACTAAACACGTGTGGTTTTTTTTTCCCCCACAGCAAACAATTCTGCAACGCTGTCTCGGTGCCCTACCATTTAACTCAATTCTGACACTATCTACCTGGAGATGACATCAGATCCACAGGTTTAGGGCTCAGTCCCACCAGACTGCCCTCCATTTCAGATGCCAATCCCAAGTCTAGGTTGTCACCTGGACTTATTGGTTATAAGTTAGAGTTATGACCCTCTTTTTGGTTTCAGTTAATTTGCTGGAGTGGCTCACGGAGCTCAGGAAAACAGCTTATTTACATTTACCGATTTATTATAAAAGGTTATGATCGTAGATGAACACCCAGACGGAAGAGATGCATAGAGCAAGGTGGTGGGAAGGGGCATGGAGCTTCCACGCCCCCTTTGGGGTACCACACCCCGAGCACCTCATGTGTTCACCAGTCTGAAAGCTCTTTGAACCCAGTCCTTTTGGGTTTTAATGGAGCCTTTGTTACATAGGTGCCGTTGATTAAATCATTGGCCATTGGTTATTGTTTCAACCTCCAGCCTCTCCCCCTTTCGTGGAAACCTGGGGGTGGGACTGAAAGTTCCAACCTTGTATTCGCCCTCGGTTTTCCTGGCAATCAGTCCGCACCCTTAGGTGGGTTCCAAAAGTCACCTTGTTAACATAACAAAGGCATTTTTGTTGATCTCCTCACTGAGGAAATTCCAAGGGTTGTAGGAGCTCTGTGCGAGGTGGGGGGGGGGGAAAGGGGACAAAGACCAAATGTATTTCTTATGATAAATCACAATAGCACAATAGTAAAGCAAGAAGACACTGATTTTCTGAGACAAACCTCTTGTACAAAATAAATTGAGAGATAATAAATCTCTATATAAAAATGATTGTACACACACACACTTATATGCCCACAAACACATATTTACCTTTCATTTTAAAGAAATCACTAGGAAAATAAGGGTTGAAGGAAAAGTTCCTTGCTCCTTTACAAGATAGGCAAATCAACATAGGGTAAAAATCATACCCCAAGTCACCTATTCTATTTTGGAAGAGTAAAACCAAAAGAGATGAAGAATCAGTTTTATCTTGGGGAAGTTGTTTCTGATTTTAAAATGTAAGCACGATACACATGATGATAAAATGGACTTCTCAACTCAGAATAAATGAACTTTTGTGAGAGTACATAACGCTAAAGTAATGATAATGAAGTAATTCAAATAAAGGGAAGGTTGGTGTGTGAGAAGTCTCCAAAATTTTTCATAATATTTGGTTTTCCCTTTACTTAGGACTTCTTTTAAACAAGGCGAAAACTTAAGGTTTTCTGGCCTGTTTTGAACAAGTTGTTATGAATTTTAGCATCTCATCTTTAAATCTCTATTCTTGAACTCCAAATGTTTCCCTCGATTACAGTGTACAGTAATAAACAACTGCTACTCTCTGCTTGTTCCCACCCACTTGTACAAGTAAGTCTGTAGTATTTCAGGACCTCTGATTTGGTTTTCAAGAGGCTTTTTCTTGTCACTGGCTCTCCTCCATTTCTGCTGACCCAGGCTTCCAAGAGTGTGAGGGATAATGGGATACACTCTCCGAAGAGTTTGATGCCTCTCTTTTTATTTGTTTTGCTCATCACTGTATTAAAAACATAAAATTCTAACTGAGTAAATTTGAAGATCGAATTGGCTTTATTCAGTGATTTATGAATCGGGCAGCATCCCATTGAGCAAGTAGAAAGGAGCTCTGCGGAGCTGTAAAAAATGCAAGAACTTTACAGGCAGGAGGGGGCAGAAAAGGGAAGTTTCTAGCTAAGAGTGGATTGTTTCAGGCAGGGTCACCTTCCTCTTGGGGGAAGGTGGGTGGGGGGGGGGTCACCCCTCTAGTGCTGACCAGGTGATTCCAGATCTATTGGTGAAAGGTCCCATTCCTGAGAGAGGCTGAAACTGCAATTAGGTTAGCTGTTAAGTCTTGGTTTGCTGACGTGGGACTTAGCACAAGTGACTCCATTTGGGGTTTGTTGTTTTTTTACTAACAACTGTATCTCATTCCTAGCGCTTAACCCCAGTACCTAGATACTTGCTGGTGAATGGATGACCAGACCAGTGAATTCAGAATTTCAGAGAAGTTCTTTATAATGAGAGACAGGCAGAGAAATGGCAGTTCTACCACCCAGTAAGTTTTGAACTCTTGCAGGTCTGATGCCCAAATCAAGCGTGGGAACGTGAACAGTGAGACTGAGTGAAAACACAGCAGTTCTTTGTGTTTCTGTTAGAGAAACACTGGTGGGAGACAGAGGACCAAAGGAAGGAGACACAGGACCGGAGTGACCTCAGCTGGGGCGGGGTTTCACAGTGTTGGGTGCTGCAGAGAGGTAGTCAGCAGGAGCAGGGGCTGTGTACGTCATCAGAGGCATGTTTTATTTTATTTTTTTGTTTTTATTGACGTATAGTTGATTTACAATCTTGTGCCAATCTGCTGTATGGCAAAGTGACTCAGTTATACGCATATAGACATTCTTTTTTTATATTCTTTTCCATTACAGTTTTATCACAGGATATTGACTCTAGTTCCCTGTGCTGTAGAGTAGGACCTTGTTGTTTATCCCTCCTATATATAATAGTTTACATCTGCTAATGCCACACTCCCAGCCCTTCCCTCTCCCACCCCCCTCCTCCTTGGCAACCACAAGTCTGTTCTCTATGTCTGTGAGTCTGTTGCTGTTTCATAGATAGGTTCATTTGTGCCATACTTTAGATTCCACATGTAAGTGGTATCACATGGTATTTGTCTTTCTCTTTCTGACTTACTTCACTTAATAATCTCTAGTTGCATCCATGTTGCTGCAATCATCAGAGGCATTTTAGAAGAGGCTCTGCTTGCCATAGCTTCTGGCAGCGTTGCTTCCTACAGTGGAAAGAAGAATGTTGTTGATGGGAATTCCCAAAGTTAGGCTAAAGTGGGGGTGAAGTAACTTTTCTAGGTGAAGAGGTGATCTTTTTTTTTTTCTTTTTGATTTCTATGTGTGTTTTATTATATATTAGTCTCTTACATCAAATAGAAGACAAAAAGTGGAGCTACAAACCAAAGTTACAAGAGTACTAGCTTTTCTCGTCGCCCGTCTGTCTACTTTTACCAGAGGTCTTTATTTCTTCATAAGGCTTTGAGCTACTTGTCCAGGGTCCTTGACTGCAACCTGAAGAACTCCCTGTGGCAGGCGGGTCTGGTGGTTAAGAACTCTCTCAACTCTTGATTAACTGGGAATGTCTTGATTTCTCCCTCATTTTCGAAGGAAAGTTTTGCTAGATATAGGATTCTTGGTTGACGGTTTCTTTCCTTCAACACTTCAAGTACATTGAGTCATGCCATCTGGCCTCCGAGGCTCCTGATGAGAAATCTGCTCAATGACCTTCCTGGCAAACCTTCTCTCAGCTTCATAGACTTTCATAATGTACCGTATCATGTCTTATGCAACAGAACATTTTGTATAGTATCGTGAAGTCAGTTAAGTTGTAACGTTATATATATTTTTTAATTAGTTAATTTATTTTTGGCTGTGTTGGATCTTCGTTTCTGTGCGAGGGCTTTCTCTAGTTGCGGCAAGCGGGGGCCACTCTTCATCGCGGTGCGCGGGCCTCTCACTATCGCGGCCTCTCTTGTTGCGGAGCACAGGCTCCAGACGCGCAGGCTCAGCAATTGTGGCTCACGGGCCCAGTCGCTCCGCGGCCTGTGGGATCCTCCCAGACCAGGGCTCGAACCCGTGTCCCCTGCATCGACAGGCAGACTCTCAACCACTGCGCCACCAGGGAAGCCCAGTAACGTTATTTTGAGACCAGAATTTAAGGAAAAGGAATTGAACGTTTCAAGTGTAGACATTATGAGGTCTCTAAAATTATTACGCGTTTTCAAACTAGAAATAAAAAGGCCACTGAAGTATCCTGCAGATTTTTATTTATAACAAAGTGAATACCAATATCTAATAACACACGTAAAGAAAACTTTCTTTGGGATCCTTTTTCCTAAGTGTAAAGGGGCCTTGAACTCAAAAAGTGAGAAAACCACTGTGGTGTATCCCCAGCGGTGATGGGTCCATTTCTTGCTCTGACCTCAGAGTGCACCATTGTGATGTACTTCACAGAGCCCTATGAAAGAGAAAGGTGGGCCCAGGTTTTTGGTCCTTAGAGCCCAGGAAGCTGCTTTTGGTGACCTGACGGCCTTGGACCTACAGTTAGCTTGTGTTTTCCTTGTTTGTGCCATTTTGTTGATTTTCGTTTCTCTTTTCTCTACTCTTTTTTATTTGTGTCATTGTTCTTTGTACAGTTAGCATAGTGAGTATTGTTGGTATAGTTAATACTTGATTAGCATAGTTAGTGTAGTTAGTACTAGTTAGCGCTGTTGGTACAGTTAGCGTAGTTAGCGTTGTTAGTAGAGACAGCATACTTAGCCCTGTTAGTACAGTTAGCATTGTTAGTTAGCGTAGTTAGCGTTGCTCGGTAGTGCTGTCAGTCAGTGTAGTTAGCAGATCACCAGGATGCAGGGCCTCACAGCCAAATCTGCTGGCAAGAAGGCTCGTATTGATGACTTCCGGATCCTCCACACCATTGGTGAAGGCACCTTCGGTAAAGTGAAGTTGGCCTGGCACATTCTGACCGGGACACAGGTGGCTGTGAAGGTCATAAAGAAAAGGCGTCAGAGCTTCTCAAGTGTCCAGGCACTTTTCCGGGAAGTGTGCAGTCTGAAGGCTCTGAATCACCCCAATATTGTGAAACTGCTGGGGGTGATTGACACAGAGGAGACATTTTTCGTGGTGATGGAGTACCTCAGTGGGGGGGACATGTACCGCTATTTGAAGATCCATGGCCGTATGACAGAGGCGGAGGCCCGAGGCCCGTTCCAGCAGCTGGTCTCCGCCCTGCAGCACTGCCACCGGAGGGGCATCGTGCACCGGGACCTGAAGCCACCGAGCCTCCTCTTTGATTCCAAGATGAATATCAAACTTACAGACTTTGGCCTCAGCAACAAGTGTGATGACATTTTCCAACTGGACACGAGCTGCGGCACACCCCCTTATGCTGCCCCGGAACTCTTCCTGGGGCAGAGCTCCAGCGGCCCTGCGGTGGACGTGTGGAGCCTGGGAGTAGTGCTGTACACCATGGTAACTGGGTCCCGGCCCTTTGTGGGAAAAGACTTCCAGGAGCTGCGGAAGCAAGTCCTACGAGGGCAATACCCCATCCCACCTTATCTGTCTTTGGAGATAAGGGATCTGTTACAAAAAATGATTGCCCTCAACCCCAGTGACAGAGGCACCTTACGTGACCTCATGAGGCATCCATGGGTCAACATGGGCCAGAAGGAGCCACTCCAGCCACCCTGTGAAAAGGACCTGGAGGTGACAATGGTGAGGACTCCGGGCTTGACTTGCGACCAGATCCAGGACACTGGGACAGGCAGTGTGAGCTCCAAGAAACCCAAGGTGGAGGTCTCCATCATAACTCTGAAGCCCTTCTCTTGCGGGGACCTCTGTGGCAGTGAACTTGAGCCTTCGCCGAGCCCTGTGGTGTCCTCCCTGCAAACCAGGTGGCTCTACCACAGAAAAACTGTGCCGCTGCAGGAAGACCAGCAGGCAGGGCAGAAGACCGGTGAGTCTGCCTGTCCCCCACCCAGCCTGGAGGCGAGGACTGCCACCCCCAGCCCAGCCCCCCAGTGTGGCACTGGGACATCCACCTCCAGCAGCAGCAGCAGGATTGGAGCCCCAGAGGGAAGCAGCTGCCCCCTGGGTGTGTCCAACACTGGAAGGTCCTCCCACGCTGGGCAGCCTGAGAGTGTGTCCTCATCCACTGTCTCTGGCCAGAGCCAGAAAAAGCAAGGGGTGGCTGGGAGAATCTGGAACTTTATTTTGAAACATCTTTGTTGCAAGCTGCCCAGCATGAGGCGTCATAATAAAGTGAGCCCATGTGAACCCCATGGATGACCGAGGCAGGAAGGTCAGGCCGCCGCGCTCCCTGGGGCCCGGTGCAGGGGAAGAGGAGTGTGTTCTCTGCACGGCCTTCAGCAGCATCGTATCCAAGACCCTGGCCAGCTCAGAGGATGGTCCGGAGCAGCCCGGGCGACCGAAAGCGAGGCCACCGTGGCTGCAGGTCTGCCCCTCAACCCCCACCTGGGTGAAACTTGAGAGACTGGACTGTCATTCCTGGGGCACGTCTCCCCTCCCCTACTCTTCTGTCTTCCGTGTTGGGGGGGGAGGGGGATAGTTCTTGTTCCAAGAACTCCTTGGTTCTTCCAACTCTAGTTAATAAACTTGACGCTCCAGAGAGATGCATCACACTCTGCTTCGCGTCGTCCCTGCACAGAATTGGGGCTGTGCATTTTCCAGTGAGACAAGCGTGCAGCCATGGAGCGCTTGGAGGTAGTCAGAACGACTAAAGGGAAAAATGACCTAAGAGAATTAGCACAGTGACTCCCAACAGCAACAACTGCTGCCCTGCAGGGCAGAAATGCGGAAAGTGTGTATTCCCTTCCTGCACTACCATTCCCGAACATTTTCAGAAGGGCCGAGGGGAACTTTTGGTCCCTGCGGCCTGTGTTAATTACAACAGAGAGGCCCATTAATACACAAATTTATACACAAATCCATGTATACATGTATAGCCACTTAAGTTTTTAAACTCTTCATTGAAGTTATATAACTCATTGATTTTCACAAACTAAAAATAAGTAACTTGCACCCAGATCATGAAAGAAAATATTACCATGGTACCAGTGCCCCAGAAGTCCCCCTTTGCTCCTTTCTAGACAATAGCCACCCCACATATCCTGTCTTAAAATTGCAGAGAGCAGTTTCTGTAATGCTTATATTGTTAAAAATTGTACCGTACTATCTATCCTGTCTTATATCTGTGTTTATGAGATTTCATTTTTGTGATTTATCTGAATTTGTTCCAGTACTATGTAGGATTTCACCGTGTATGAAAATACAGTGAACTTTATTGGAAAGCAGTTTGGGAGCATATATAAAAGCTGAAGATATACATATTCTGTAACTGTGAAATCCCACTACTAATTATATATTGACCAGAAATGTACACATGTGTTCAACATGTATAGTTTGAAATTGGACATTGAAAAATAGCTCTTAGAATTTTGAGTAACCACATTCAAATTCATGATTATGATCTGTTTGTAATATCTCCTTTTGCCTAGATGTATTTATTTAAAAATTTTAAATTTTATTTGAACTTAAAAAAAAACCTAGTTTACCTATTTTTCTCATCCCTCCCCCCCCCCGCCCCACCTCTTAAAACCACCCATTTGTTCTCTGTATCTATGTTGATAGAAGGGCGCTCTTTCTATTGAAATATTAGAAATGTAGGAGAAAATTAGTGGTTTTATAGATTCGCTAAAGGGAAGGTGAAGGAATGACCTCCTGATGACTTCCTTGTATCAAAAAAAAAAAAAAAAAAAAGTAAGGGCAACTTCATCAGTTGAAAATAAGGCAGAGAGATGATAGACTGGAGGTTTAGGGCTGAGGAAAAGATATGAGATAGTCATCATGGGTAGTTAATGAATGACTTCTTTAGGGAAATACAGGCTAGAAATGCCCAGTGATGTTACTCATTTGAGGCTGAAGAGCATGAATCTGTAGGAACATAACTTCATCCAGTTGTGAGAGATCTCAAGCAACACCAGGCTGCTTAGAAGTAAATGTGGGGTGTTAAATGGTTGGGTTCATCTAGATGTGCAATTATTCCACATGATGGGGATGAAGATTCATGATGGGAAACAGGGACCAGGAAATGAAAGTGTTTTATAACTCATTTATGTAAAAAATATATTAGGGAAAATCATATCATATACAATGAATGTCTTGATTATAAAACTGTGGGGATGTTGAACTGAAGGTGAGTTCTAGCATTATGAAGCTTTGTAGCGCTCTTCTGGATACACTCAGGAAAAGCAGGATGTTGCCACTTGTGGAAACTGCCTTGTTGTGAATCCATTCTGCTGTATTTCTAGCCACAATGAACCCATTTGCGGTGATACCAAGGACGCATTCAGTGCCTATAATTATTCACATCAAAATGATGCGAGATGGTGACAATTGATTTTCTGGGGGATTGCAGGTTTCGGTCATCCTGAGTTGTTGCTTCTCTTTGGTGTCTGAGGAAAATGTCTCCCCAGCGTGTGATGGGCAGACTTGTGATAGCTCCCACTATTCATGTCACCAGAAGCAGCAGTTGATGCATCATTTCCCAAGCTACTCCATTTGTTTATTTTAGAACTCTTAGTTGTAAGTCTGGAGATGCAAATGACGGAAGGAGTTGTTTTCTAATCCTCTCCCGTGTCCTTTCGGATGCCCCGGGGTGTGAGTTCAATCGTGGGGCCCAGGGAGGAACTTGAGTAGACGCTCCTTTATGAATCACTGACATGGTGTTGAGAGCTGTGTTCTTGAGTAGCTCTAGTTAAGTCAACCATCCGTTCACTAAGTCACCGGATAACTGCGTGTCACTTGTGACCGCAGGGAACTGATTGAAAGTAATAATAACTTCAAATATTTATAGCTATGAGCTAGGCCCTGTCCAGACACTTTATACATATCATGAAATTTAAGCCTTACAACAACCCTCTGCAGAATGTACTTTTATTATCTCCATTTTCCAGGGGAGGAAACTGAGGCTAAATAACTTGTCCAAAGTCAAAGAGGGAGAGGGAGACGGAGAAGGAGAGAGAGAGAGTTGGGATTCAAACCCGAGTCACATGGTCCCAGAGTCCTTGTTCTTACCCACTATGTTATACTACCTACCCCTGTGGATCCTTTTGTGTGCACCAAAGACTGAAGGCAGGGTTGGCTTAACTGTAACTTTTTATCCTGTTGGTCTTTTGTGATGCCCTCAGGGCTTAAGGGAAGAATAATTGAGTTGGAAAAAAACCCACCTGTGAGATTTCTTTTTTCACTCCTCACACAGAACACTTTACTTTGGACACTTCTGGTCACTAAACACGTGTGGTTTTTTTTTCCCCCACAGCAAACAATTCTGCAACGCTGTCTCGGTGCCCTACCATTTAACTCAATTCTGACACTATCTACCTGGAGATGACATCAGATCCACAGGTTTAGGGCTCAGTCCCACCAGACTGCCCTCCATTTCAGATGCCAATCCCAAGTCTAGGTTGTCACCTGGACTTATTGGTTATAAGTTAGAGTTATGACCCTCTTTTTGGTTTCAGTTAATTTGCTGGAGTGGCTCACGGAGCTCAGGAAAACAGCTTATTTACATTTACCGATTTATTATAAAAGGTTATGATCGTAGATGAACACCCAGACGGAAGAGATGCATAGAGCAAGGTGGTGGGAAGGGGCATGGAGCTTCCACGCCCCCTTTGGGGTACCACACCCCGAGCACCTCATGTGTTCACCAGTCTGAAAGCTCTTTGAACCCAGTCCTTTTGGGGTTTAATGGAGCCTTTGTTACATAGGTGCCGTTGATTAAATCATTGGCCATTGGTTATTGTTTCAACCTCCAGCCTCTCCCCCTTTCCTGGAAACCTGGGGGTGGGACTGAAAGTTCCAACCTTGTATTCGCCCTCGGTTTTCCTGGCAATCAGTCCGCACCCTTAGGTGGGTTCCAAAAGTCACCTTGTTAACATAACAAAGGCATTTTTGTTGATCTCCTCACTGAGGAAATTCCAAGGGTTGTAGGAGCTCTGTGCGAGGTGGGGGGGGGGGGGAAAGGGGACAAAGACCAAATGTATTTCTTATGATAAATCACAATAGCACAATAGTAAAGCAAGAAGACACTGATTTTCTGAGACAAACCTCTTGTACAAAATAAATTGAGAGATAATAAATCTCTATATAAAAATGATTGTACACACACACACTTATATGCCCACAAACACATATTTACCTTTCATTTTAAAGAAATCACTAGGAAAATAAGGGTTGAAGGAAAAGTTCCTTGCTCCTTTACAAGGTAGGCAAATCAACATAGGGTAAAAATCATACCCCAAGTCACCTAATCTATTTTGGAAGAGTAAAACCAAAAGAGATGAAGAATCAGTTTTATCTTGGGGAAGTTGTTTCTGATTTTAAAATGTAAGCACGATACACATGATGATAAAATGGACTTCTCAACTCAGAATAAATGAACTTTTGTGAGAGTACATAACGCTAAAGTAATGATAATGAAGTAATTCAAATAAAGGGAAGGTTGGTGTGTGAGAAGTCTCCAAAATTTTTCATGATATTTGGTTTTCCCTTTACTTAGGACTTCTTTTAAACAAGGCGAAAACTTAAGGTTTTCTGGCCTGTTTTGGACAAGTTGTTATGAATTTTAGCATCTCATCTTTAAATCTCTATTCTTGAACTCCAAATGTTTCCCTCGATTACAGTGTACAGTAATAAACAACTGCTACTCTCTGCTTGTTCCCACCCACTTGTACAAGTAAGTCTGTAGTATTTCAGGACCTCTGATTTGGTTTTCAAGAGGCTTTTTCTTGTCACTGGCTCTCCTCCATTTCTGCTGACCCAGGCTTCCAAGAGTGTGAGGGATAATGGGATACACTCTCCGAAGAGTTTGATGCCTCTCTTTTTATTTGTTTTGCTCATCACTGTATTAAAAACATAAAATTCTAACTGAGTAAATTTGAAGATCGAATTGGCTTTATTCAGTGATTTATGAATCGGGCAGCATCCCATTGAGCAAGTAGAAAGGGGCTCTGCGGAGCTGTAAAAAATGCAAGAACTTTACAGGCAGGAGGGGGCAGAAAAGGGAAGTTTCTAGCTAAGAGTGGATTGTTTCAGGCAGGGTCACCTTCCTCTTGGGGGAAGGTGGGTGGGGGGGGTCACCCCTCTAGTGCTGACCAGGTGATTCCAGATCTATTGGTGAAAGGTCCCATTCCTGAGAGAGGCTGAAACTGCAATTAGGTTAGCTGTTAAGTCTTGGTTTGCTGACGTGGGACTTAGCACAAGTGACTCCATTTGGGGTTTGTTGTTTTTTTTTACTAACAACTGTATCTCATTCCTAGCGCTTAACCCCAGTACCTAGATACTTGCTGGTGAATGGATGACCAGACCAGTGAATTCAGAATTTCAGAGAAGTTCTTTATAATGAGAGACAGGCAGAGAAATGGCAGTTCTACCACCCAGTAAGTTTTGAACTCTTGCAGGTCTGATGCCCAAATCAAGCGTGGGAACGTGAACAGTGAGACTGAGTGAAAACACAGCAGTTCTTTGTGTTTCTGTTAGAGAAACACTGGTGGGAGACAGAGGACAAAGGAAGGAGACACAGGACCGGAGTGACCTCAGCTGGGGGCGGGGTTTCACAGTGTTGGGTGCTGCAGAGAGGTAGTCAGCAGGAGCAGGGGCTGTGTACGTCATCAGAGGCATGTTTTATTTTATTTTTTTGTTTTTATTGACGTATAGTTGATTTACAATCTTGTGCCAATCTGCTGTATGGCAAAGTGACTCAGTTATACGCATATAGACATTCTTTTTTTATATTCTTTTCCATTACAGTTTTATCACAGGATATTGACTCTAGTTCCCTGTGCTGTAGAGTAGGACCTTGTTGTTTATCCCTCCTATATATAATAGTTTACATCTGCTAATGCCACACTCCCAGCCCTTCCCTCTCCCACCCCCCTCCTCCTTGGCAACCACAAGTCTGTTCTCTATGTCTGTGAGTCTGTTGCTGTTTCATAGATAGGTTCATTTGTGCCATACTTTAGATTCCACATGTAAGTGGTATCACATGGTATTTGTCTTTCTCTTTCTGACTTACTTCACTTAATAATCTCTAGTTGCATCCATGTTGCTGCAATCATCAGAGGCATTTTAGAAGAGGCTCTGCTTGCCATAGCTTCTGGCAGCGTTGCTTCCTACAGTGGAAAGAAGAATGTTGTTGATGGGAATTCCCAAAGTTAGGCTAAAGTGGGGGTGAAGTAACTTTTCTAGGTGAAGAGGTGATCTTTTTTTTTTTCTTTTTGATTTCTATGTGTGTTTTATTATATATTAGTCTCTTACATCAAATAGAAGACAAAAAGTGGAGCTACAAACCAAAGTTACAAGAGTACTAGCTTTTCTCGTCGCCCGTCTGTCTACTTTTACCAGAGGTCTTTATTTCTTCATAAGGCTTTGAGCTACTTGTCCAGGGTCCTTGACTGCAACCTGAAGAACTCCCTGTGGCAGGCGGGTCTGGTGGTTAAGAACTCTCTCAACTCTTGATTAACTGGGAATGTCTTGATTTCTCCCTCATTTTCGAAGGAAAGTTTTGCTAGATATAGGATTCTTGGTTGACGGTTTCTTTCCTTCAACACTTCAAGTACATTGAGTCATGCCATCTGGCCTCCGAGGCTCCTGATGAGAAATCTGCTCAATGACCTTCCTGGCAAACCTTCTCTCAGCTTCATAGACTTTCATAATGTACCGTATCATGTCTTATGCAACAGAACATTTTGTATAGTATCGTGAAGTCAGTTAAGTTGTAACGTTATATATATTTTTTAATTAGTTAATTTATTTTTGGCTGTGTTGGATCTTCGTTTCTGTGCGAGGGCTTTCTCTAGTTGCGGCAAGCGGGGGCCACTCTTCATCGCGGTGCGCGGGCCTCTCACTATCGCGGCCTCTCTTGTTGCGGAGCACAGGCTCCAGACGCGCAGGCTCAGCAATTGTGGCTCACGGGCCCAGTCGCTCCGCGGCCTGTGGGATCCTCCCAGACCAGGGCTCGAACCCGTGTCCCCTGCATCGACAGGCAGACTCTCAACCACTGCGCCACCAGGGAAGCCCAGTAACGTTATTTTGAGACCAGAATTTAAGGAAAAGGAATTGAACGTTTCAAGTGTAGACATTATGAGGTCTCTAAAATTATTACGCGTTTTCAAACTAGAAATAAAAAGGCCACTGAAGTATCCTGCAGATTTTTATTTATAACAAAGTGAATACCAATATCTAATAACACACGTAAAGAAAACTTTCTTTGGGATCCTTTTTCCTAAGTGTAAAGGGGCCTTGAACTCAAAAAGTGAGAAAACCACTGTGGTGTATCCCCAGCGGTGATGGGTCCATTTCTTGCTCTGACCTCAGAGTGCACCATTGTGATGTACTTCACAGAGCCCTATGAAAGAGAAAGGTGGGCCCAGGTTTTTGGTCCTTAGAGCCCAGGAAGCTGCTTTTGGTGACCTGACGGCCTTGGACCTACAGTTAGCTTGTGTTTTCCTTGTTTGTGCCATTTTGTTGATTTTCGTTTCTCTTTTCTCTACTCTTTTTTATTTGTGTCATTGTTCTTTGTACAGTTAGCATAGTGAGTATTGTTGGTATAGTTAATACTTGATTAGCATAGTTAGTGTAGTTAGTACTAGTTAGCGCTGTTGGTACAGTTAGCGTAGTTAGCGTTGTTAGTAGAGACAGCATACTTAGCCCTGTTAGTACAGTTAGCATTGTTAGTTAGCGTAGTTAGCGTTGCTCGGTAGTGCTGTCAGTCAGTGTAGTTAGCAGATCACCAGGATGCAGGGCCTCACAGCCAAATCTGCTGGCAAGAAGGCTCGTATTGATGACTTCCGGATCCTCCACACCATTGGTGAAGGCACCTTCGGTAAAGTGAAGTTGGCCTGGCACATTCTGACCGGGACACAGGTGGCTGTGAAGGTCATAAAGAAAAGGCGTCAGAGCTTCTCAAGTGTCCAGGCACTTTCCCGGGAAGTGTGCAGTCTGAAGGCTCTGAATCACCCCAATATTGTGAAACTGCTGGGGGTGATTGACACAGAGGAGACATTTTTCGTGGTGATGGAGTACCTCAGTGGGGGGGACATGTACCGCTATTTGAAGATCCATGGCCGTATGACAGAGGCGGAGGCCCGAGGCCCGTTCCAGCAGCTGGTCTCCGCCCTGCAGCACTGCCACCGGAGGGGCATCGTGCACCGGGACCTGAAGCCACCGAGCCTCCTCTTTGATTCCAAGATGAATATCAAACTTACAGACTTTGGCCTCAGCAACAAGTGTGATGACATTTTCCAACTGGACACGAGCTGCGGCACACCCCCTTATGCTGCCCCGGAACTCTTCCTGGGGCAGAGCTCCAGCGGCCCTGCGGTGGACGTGTGGAGCCTGGGAGTAGTGCTGTACACCATGGTAACTGGGTCCCGGCCCTTTGTGGGAAAAGACTTCCAGGAGCTGCGGAAGCAAGTCCTACGAGGGCAATACCCCATCCCACCTTATCTGTCTTTGGAGATAAGGGATCTGTTACAAAAAATGATTGCCCTCAACCCCAGTGACAGAGGCACCTTACGTGACCTCATGAGGCATCCATGGGTCAACATGGGCCAGAAGGAGCCACTCCAGCCACCCTGTGAAAAGGACCTGGAGGTGACAATGGTGAGGACTCCGGGCTTGACTTGCGACCAGATCCAGGACACTGGGACAGGCAGTGTGAGCTCCAAGAAACCCAAGGTGGAGGTCTCCATCATAACTCTGAAGCCCTTCTCTTGCGGGGACCTCTGTGGCAGTGAACTTGAGCCTTCGCCGAGCCCTGTGGTGTCCTCCCTGCAAACCAGGTGGCTCTACCACAGAAAAACTGTGCCGCTGCAGGAAGACCAGCAGGCAGGGCAGAAGACCGGTGAGTCTGCCTGTCCCCCACCCAGCCTGGAGGCGAGGACTGCCACCCCCAGCCCAGCCCCCCAGTGTGGCACTGGGACATCCACCTCCAGCAGCAGCAGCAGGATTGGAGCCCCAGAGGGAAGCAGCTGCCCCCTGGGTGTGTCCAACACTGGAAGGTCCTCCCACGCTGGGCAGCCTGAGAGTGTGTCCTCATCCACTGTCTCTGGCCAGAGCCAGAAAAAGCAAGGGGTGGCTGGGAGAATCTGGAACTTTATTTTGAAACATCTTTGTTGCAAGCTGCCCAGCATGAGGCGTCATAATAAAGTGAGCCCATGTGAACCCCATGGATGACCGAGGCAGGAAGGTCAGGCCGCCGCGCTCCCTGGGGCCCGGTGCAGGGGAAGAGGAGTGTGTTCTCTGCACGGCCTTCAGCAGCATCGTATCCAAGACCCTGGCCAGCTCAGAGGATGGTCCGGAGCAGCCCGGGCGACCGAAAGCGAGGCCACCGTGGCTGCAGGTCTGCCCCTCAACCCCCACCTGGGTGAAACTTGAGAGACTGGACTGTCATTCCTGGGGCACGTCTCCCCTCCCCTACTCTTCTGTCTTCCGTGTTGGTGGGGGAGGGGGATAGTTCTTGTTCCAAGAACTCCTTGGTTCTTCCAACTCTAGTTAATAAACTTGACGCTCCAGAGAGATGCATCACACTCTGCTTCGCGTCGTCCCTGCACAGAATTGGGGCTGTGCATTTTCCAGTGAGACAAGCGTGCAGCCATGGAGCGCTGGGAGGTAGTCAGAACGACTAAAGGGAAAAATGACCTAAGAGAATTAGCACAGTGACTCCCAACAGCAACAACTGCTGCCCTGCAGGGCAGAAATGCGGAAAGTGTGTATTCCCTTCCTGCACTACCATTCCCGAACATTTTCAGAAGGGCCGAGGGGAACTTTTGGTCCCTGCGGCCTGTGTTAATTACAACAGAGAGGCCCATTAATACACAAATTTATACACAAATCCATGTATACATGTATAGCCACTTAAGTTTTTAAACTCTTCATTGAAGTTATATAACTCATTGATTTTCACAAACTAAAAATAAGTAACTTGCACCCAGATCATGAAAGAAAATATTACCATGGTACCAGTGCCCCAGAAGTCCCCCTTTGCTCCTTTCTAGACAATAGCCACCCCACATATCCTGTCTTAAAATTGCAGAGAGCAGTTTCTGTAATGCTTATATTGTTAAAAATTGTACCGTACTATCTATCCTGTCTTATATCTGTGTTTATGAGATTTCATTTTTGTGATTTATCTGAATTTGTTCCAGTACTATGTAGGATTTCACCGTGTATGAAAATACAGTGAACTTTATTGGAAAGCAGTTTGGGAGCATATATAAAAGCTGAAGATATACATATTCTGTAACTGTGAAATCCCACTACTAATTATATATTGACCAGAAATGTACACATGTGTTCAACATGTATAGTTTGAAATTGGACATTGAAAAATAGCTCTTAGAATTTTGAGTAACCACATTCAAATTCATGATTATGATCTGTTTGTAATATCTCCTTTTGCCTAGATGTATTTATTTAAAAATTTTAAATTTTATTTGAACTTAAAAAAAAACCTAGTTTACCTATTTTTCTCATCCCTCCCCCCCCCCGCCCCACCTCTTAAAACCACCCATTTGTTCTCTGTATCTATGTTGATAGAAGGGCGCTCTTTCTATTGAAATATTAGAAATGTAGGAGAAAATTAGTGGTTTTATAGATTCGCTAAAGGGAAGGTGAAGGAATGACCTCCTGATGACTTCCTTGTATCAAAAAAAAAAAAAAAAAAAAGTAAGGGCAACTTCATCAGTTGAAAATAAGGCAGAGAGATGATAGACTGGAGGTTTAGGGCTGAGGAAAAGATATGAGATAGTCATCATGGGTAGTTAATGAATGACTTCTTTAGGGAAATACAGGCTAGAAATGCCCAGTGATGTTACTCATTTGAGGCTGAAGAGCATGAATCTGTAGGAACATAACTTCATCCAGTTGTGAGAGATCTCAAGCAACACCAGGCTGCTTAGAAGTAAATGTGGGGTGTTAAATGGTTGGGTTCATCTAGATGTGCAATTATTCCACATGATGGGGATGAAGATTCATGATGGGAAACAGGGACCAGGAAATGAAAGTGTTTTATAACTCATTTATGTAAAAAATATATTAGGGAAAATCATATCATATACAATGAATGTCTTGATTATAAAACTGTGGGGATGTTGAACTGAAGGTGAGTTCTAGCATTATGAAGCTTTGTAGCGCTCTTCTGGATACACTCAGGAAAAGCAGGATGTTGCCACTTGTGGAAACTGCCTTGTTGTGAATCCATTCTGCTGTATTTCTAGCCACAATGAACCCATTTGCGGTGATACCAAGGACGCATTCAGTGCCTATAATTATTCACATCAAAATGATGCGAGATGGTGACAATTGATTTTCTGGGGGATTGCAGGTTTCGGTCATCCTGAGTTGTTGCTTCTCTTTGGTGTCTGAGGAAAATGTCTCCCCAGCGTGTGATGGGCAGACTTGTGATAGCTCCCACTATTCATGTCACCAGAAGCAGCAGTTGATGCATCATTTCCCAAGCTACTCCATTTGTTTATTTTAGAACTCTTAGTTGTAAGTCTGGAGATGCAAATGACGGAAGGAGTTGTTTTCTAATCCTCTCCCGTGTCCTTTCGGATGCCCCGGGGTGTGAGTTCAATCGTGGGGCCCAGGGAGGAACTTGAGTAGACGCTCCTTTATGAATCACTGACATGGTGTTGAGAGCTGTGTTCTTGAGTAGCTCTAGTTAAGTCAACCATCCGTTCACTAAGTCACCGGATAACTGCGTGTCACTTGTGACCGCAGGGAACTGATTGAAAGTAATAATAACTTCAAATATTTATAGCTATGAGCTAGGCCCTGTCCAGACACTTTATACATATCATGAAATTTAAGCCTTACAACAACCCTCTGCAGAATGTACTTTTATTATCTCCATTTTCCAGGGGAGGAAACTGAGGCTAAATAACTTGTCCAAAGTCAAAGAGGGAGAGGGAGACGGAGAAGGAGAGAGAGAGAGTTGGGATTCAAACCCGAGTCACATGGTCCCAGAGTCCTTGTTCTTACCCACTATGTTATACTACCTACCCCTGTGGATCCTTTTGTGTGCACCAAAGACTGAAGGCAGGGTTGGCTTAACTGTAACTTTTTATCCTGTTGGTCTTTTGTGATGCCCTCAGGGCTTAAGGGAAGAATAATTGAGTTGGAAAAAAACCCACCTGTGAGATTTCTTTTTTCACTCCTCACACAGAACACTTTACTTTGGACACTTCTGGTCACTAAACACGTGTGGTTTTTTTTTCCCCACAGCAAACAATTCTGCAACGCTGTCTCGGTGCCCTACCATTTAACTCAATTCTGACACTATCTACCTGGAGATGACATCAGATCCACAGGTTTAGGGCTCAGTCCCACCAGACTGCCCTCCATTTCAGATGCCAATCCCAAGTCTAGGTTGTCACCTGGACTTATTGGTTATAAGTTAGAGTTATGACCCTCTTTTTGGTTTCAGTTAATTTGCTGGAGTGGCTCACGGAGCTCAGGAAAACAGCTTATTTACATTTACCGATTTATTATAAAAGGTTATGATCGTAGATGAACACCCAGACGGAAGAGATGCATAGAGCAAGGTGGTGGGAAGGGGCATGGAGCTTCCACGCCCCCTTTGGGGTACCACACCCCGAGCACCTCATGTGTTCACCAGTCTGAAAGCTCTTTGAACCCAGTCCTTTTGGGGTTTAATGGAGCCTTTGTTACATAGGTGCCGTTGATTAAATCATTGGCCATTGGTTATTGTTTCAACCTCCAGCCTCTCCCCCTTTCGTGGAAACCTGGGGGTGGGACTGAAAGTTCCAACCTTGTATTCGCCCTCGGTTTTCCTGGCAATCAGTCCGCACCCTTAGGTGGGTTCCAAAAGTCACCTTGTTAACATAACAAAGGCATTTTTGTTGATCTCCTCACTGAGGAAATTCCAAGGGTTGTAGGAGCTCTGTGCGAGGTGGGGGGGGGGGGAAAGGGGACAAAGACCAAATGTATTTCTTATGATAAATCACAATAGCACAATAGTAAAGCAAGAAGACACTGATTTTCTGAGACAAACCTCTTGTACAAAATAAATTGAGAGATAATAAATCTCTATATAAAAATGATTGTACACACACACACTTATATGCCCACAAACACATATTTACCTTTCATTTTAAAGAAATCACTAGGAAAATAAGGGTTGAAGGAAAAGTTCCTTGCTCCTTTACAAGGTAGGCAAATCAACATAGGGTAAAAATCATACCCCAAGTCACCTATTCTATTTTGGAAGAGTAAAACCAAAAGAGATGAAGAATCAGTTTTATCTTGGGGAAGTTGTTTCTGATTTTAAAATGTAAGCACGATACACATGATGATAAAATGGACTTCTCAACTCAGAATAAATGAACTTTTGTGAGAGTACATAACGCTAAAGTAATGATAATGAAGTAATTCAAATAAAGGGAAGGTTGGTGTGTGAGATGTCTCCAAAATTTTTCATAATATTTGGTTTTCCCTTTACTTAGGACTTCTTTTAAACAAGGCGAAAACTTAAGGTTTTCTGGCCTGTTTTGGACAAGTTGTTATGAATTTTAGCATCTCATCTTTAAATCTCTATTCTTGAACTCCAAATGTTTCCCTCGATTACAGTGTACAGTAATAAACAACTGCTACTCTCTGCTTGTTCCCACCCACTTGTACAAGTAAGTCTGTAGTATTTCAGGACCTCTGATTTGGTTTTCAAGAGGCTTTTTCTTGTCACTGGCTCTCCTCCATTTCTGCTGACCCAGGCTTCCAAGAGTGTGAGGGATAATGGGATACACTCTCCGAAGAGTTTGATGCCTCTCTTTTTATTTGTTTTGCTCATCACTGTATTAAAAACATAAAATTCTAACTGAGTAAATTTGAAGATCGAATTGGCTTTATTCAGTGATTTATGAATCGGGCAGCATCCCATTGAGCAAGTAGAAAGGGGCTCTGCGGAGCTGTAAAAAATGCAAGAACTTTACAGGCAGGAGGGGGCAGAAAAGGGAAGTTTCTAGCTAAGAGTGGATTGTTTCAGGCAGGGTCACCTTCCTCTTGGGGGAAGGTGGGTGGGGGGGGGTCACCCCTCTAGTGCTGACCAGGTGATTCCAGATCTATTGGTGAAAGGTCCCATTCCTGAGAGAGGCTGAAACTGCAATTAGGTTAGCTGTTAAGTCTTGGTTTGCTGACGTGGGACTTAGCACAAGTGACTCCATTTGGGGTTTGTTGTTTTTTTTTACTAACAACTGTATCTCATTCCTAGCGCTTAACCCCAGTACCTAGATACTTGCTGGTGAATGGATGACCAGACCAGTGAATTCAGAATTTCAGAGAAGTTCTTTATAATGAGAGACAGGCAGAGAAATGGCAGTTCTACCACCCAGTAAGTTTTGAACTCTTGCAGGTCTGATGCCCAAATCAAGCGTGGGAACGTGAACAGTGAGACTGAGTGAAAACACAGCAGTTCTTTGTGTTTCTGTTAGAGAAACACTGGTGGGAGACAGAGGACAAAGGAAGGAGACACAGGACCGGAGTGACCTCAGCTGGGGGCGGGGTTTCACAGTGTTGGGTGCTGCAGAGAGGTAGTCAGCAGGAGCAGGGGCTGTGTACGTCATCAGAGGCATGTTTTATTTTATTTTTTTGTTTTTATTGACGTATAGTTGATTTACAATCTTGTGCCAATCTGCTGTATGGCAAAGTGACTCAGTTATACGCATATAGACATTCTTTTTTTATATTCTTTTCCATTACAGTTTTATCACAGGATATTGACTCTAGTTCCCTGTGCTGTAGAGTAGGACCTTGTTGTTTATCCCTCCTATATATAATAGTTTACATCTGCTAATGCCACACTCCCAGCCCTTCCCTCTCCCACCCCCCTCCTCCTTGGCAACCACAAGTCTGTTCTCTATGTCTGTGAGTCTGTTGCTGTTTCATAGATAGGTTCATTTGTGCCATACTTTAGATTCCACATGTAAGTGGTATCACATGGTATTTGTCTTTCTCTTTCTGACTTACTTCACTTAATAATCTCTAGTTGCATCCATGTTGCTGCAATCATCAGAGGCATTTTAGAAGAGGCTCTGCTTGCCATAGCTTCTGGCAGCGTTGCTTCCTACAGTGGAAAGAAGAATGTTGTTGATGGGAATTCCCAAAGTTAGGCTAAAGTGGGGGTGAAGTAACTTTTCTAGGTGAAGAGGTGATCTTTTTTTTTTTCTTTTTGATTTCTATGTGTGTTTTATTATATATTAGTCTCTTACATCAAATAGAAGACAAAAAGTGGAGCTACAAACCAAAGTTACAAGAGTACTAGCTTTTCTCGTCGCCCGTCTGTCTACTTTTACCAGAGGTCTTTATTTCTTCATAAGGCTTTGAGCTACTTGTCCAGGGTCCTTGACTGCAACCTGAAGAACTCCCTGTGGCAGGCGGGTCTGGTGGTTAAGAACTCTCTCAACTCTTGATTAACTGGGAATGTCTTGATTTCTCCCTCATTTTCGAAGGAAAGTTTTGCTAGATATAGGATTCTTGGTTGACGGTTTCTTTCCTTCAACACTTCAAGTACATTGAGTCATGCCATCTGGCCTCCGAGGCTCCTGATGAGAAATCTGCTCAATGACCTTCCTGGCAAACCTTCTCTCAGCTTCATAGACTTTCATAATGTACCGTATCATGTCTTATGCAACAGAACATTTTGTATAGTATCGTGAAGTCAGTTAAGTTGTAACGTTATATATATTTTTTAATTAGTTAATTTATTTTTGGCTGTGTTGGATCTTCGTTTCTGTGCGAGGGCTTTCTCTAGTTGCGGCAAGCGGGGGCCACTCTTCATCGCGGTGCGCGGGCCTCTCACTATCGCGGCCTCTCTTGTTGCGGAGCACAGGCTCCAGACGCGCAGGCTCAGCAATTGTGGCTCACGGGCCCAGTCGCTCCGCGGCCTGTGGGATCCTCCCAGACCAGGGCTCGAACCCGTGTCCCCTGCATCGACAGGCAGACTCTCAACCACTGCGCCACCAGGGAAGCCCAGTAACGTTATTTTGAGACCAGAATTTAAGGAAAAGGAATTGAACGTTTCAAGTGTAGACATTATGAGGTCTCTAAAATTATTACGCGTTTTCAAACTAGAAATAAAAAGGCCACTGAAGTATCCTGCAGATTTTTATTTATAACAAAGTGAATACCAATATCTAATAACACACGTAAAGAAAACTTTCTTTGGGATCCTTTTTCCTAAGTGTAAAGGGGCCTTGAACTCAAAAAGTGAGAAAACCACTGTGGTGTATCCCCAGCGGTGATGGGTCCATTTCTTGCTCTGACCTCAGAGTGCACCATTGTGATGTACTTCACAGAGCCCTATGAAAGAGAAAGGTGGGCCCAGGTTTTTGGTCCTTAGAGCCCAGGAAGCTGCTTTTGGTGACCTGACGGCCTTGGACCTACAGTTAGCTTGTGTTTTCCTTGTTTGTGCCATTTTGTTGATTTTCGTTTCTCTTTTCTCTACTCTTTTTTATTTGTGTCATTGTTCTTTGTACAGTTAGCATAGTGAGTATTGTTGGTATAGTTAATACTTGATTAGCATAGTTAGTGTAGTTAGTACTAGTTAGCGCTGTTGGTACAGTTAGCGTAGTTAGCGTTGTTAGTAGAGACAGCATACTTAGCCCTGTTAGTACAGTTAGCATTGTTAGTTAGCGTAGTTAGCGTTGCTCGGTAGTGCTGTCAGTCAGTGTAGTTAGCAGATCACCAGGATGCAGGGCCTCACAGCCAAATCTGCTGGCAAGAAGGCTCGTATTGATGACTTCCGGATCCTCCACACCATTGGTGAAGGCACCTTCGGTAAAGTGAAGTTGGCCTGGCACATTCTGACCGGGACACAGGTGGCTGTGAAGGTCATAAAGAAAAGGCGTCAGAGCTTCTCAAGTGTCCAGGCACTTTTCCGGGAAGTGTGCAGTCTGAAGGCTCTGAATCACCCCAATATTGTGAAACTGCTGGGGGTGATTGACACAGAGGAGACATTTTTCGTGGTGATGGAGTACCTCAGTGGGGGGGACATGTACCGCTATTTGAAGATCCATGGCCGTATGACAGAGGCGGAGGCCCGAGGCCCGTTCCAGCAGCTGGTCTCCGCCCTGCAGCACTGCCACCGGAGGGGCATCGTGCACCGGGACCTGAAGCCACCGAGCCTCCTCTTTGATTCCAAGATGAATATCAAACTTACAGACTTTGGCCTCAGCAACAAGTGTGATGACATTTTCCAACTGGACACGAGCTGCGGCACACCCCCTTATGCTGCCCCGGAACTCTTCCTGGGGCAGAGCTCCAGCGGCCCTGCGGTGGACGTGTGGAGCCTGGGAGTAGTGCTGTACACCATGGTAACTGGGTCCCGGCCCTTTGTGGGAAAAGACTTCCAGGAGCTGCGGAAGCAAGTCCTACGAGGGCAATACCCCATCCCACCTTATCTGTCTTTGGAGATAAGGGATCTGTTACAAAAAATGATTGCCCTCAACCCCAGTGACAGAGGCACCTTACGTGACCTCATGAGGCATCCATGGGTCAACATGGGCCAGAAGGAGCCACTCCAGCCACCCTGTGAAAAGGACCTGGAGGTGACAATGGTGAGGACTCCGGGCTTGACTTGCGACCAGATCCAGGACACTGGGACAGGCAGTGTGAGCTCCAAGAAACCCAAGGTGGAGGTCTCCATCATAACTCTGAAGCCCTTCTCTTGCGGGGACCTCTGTGGCAGTGAACTTGAGCCTTCGCCGAGCCCTGTGGTGTCCTCCCTGCAAACCAGGTGGCTCTACCACAGAAAAACTGTGCCGCTGCAGGAAGACCAGCAGGCAGGGCAGAAGACCGGTGAGTCTGCCTGTCCCCCACCCAGCCTGGAGGCGAGGACTGCCACCCCCAGCCCAGCCCCCCAGTGTGGCACTGGGACATCCACCTCCAGCAGCAGCAGCAGGATTGGAGCCCCAGAGGGAAGCAGCTGCCCCCTGGGTGTGTCCAACACTGGAAGGTCCTCCCACGCTGGGCAGCCTGAGAGTGTGTCCTCATCCACTGTCTCTGGCCAGAGCCAGAAAAAGCAAGGGGTGGCTGGGAGAATCTGGAACTTTATTTTGAAACATCTTTGTTGCAAGCTGCCCAGCATGAGGCGTCATAATAAAGTGAGCCCATGTGAACCCCATGGATGACCGAGGCAGGAAGGTCAGGCCGCCGCGCTCCCTGGGGCCCGGTGCAGGGGAAGAGGAGTGTGTTCTCTGCACGGCCTTCAGCAGCATCGTATCCAAGACCCTGGCCAGCTCAGAGGATGGTCCGGAGCAGCCCGGGCGACCGAAAGCGAGGCCACCGTGGCTGCAGGTCTGCCCCTCAACCCCCACCTGGGTGAAACTTGAGAGACTGGACTGTCATTCCTGGGGCACGTCTCCCCTCCCCTACTCTTCTGTCTTCCGTGTTGGTGGGGGAGGGGGATAGTTCTTGTTCCAAGAACTCCTTGGTTCTTCCAACTCTAGTTAATAAACTTGATGCTCCAGAGAGATGCATCACACTCTGCTTCGCGTCGTCCCTGCACAGAATTGGGGCTGTGCATTTTCCAGTGAGACAAGCGTGCAGCCATGGAGCGCTGGGAGGTAGTCAGAACGACTAAAGGGAAAAATGACCTAAGAGAATTAGCACAGTGACTCCCAACAGCAACAACTGCTGCCCTGCAGGGCAGAAATGCGGAAAGTGTGTATTCCCTTCCTGCACTACCATTCCCGAACATTTTCAGAAGGGCCGAGGGGAACTTTTGGTCCCTGCGGCCTGTGTTAATTACAACAGAGAGGCCCATTAATACACAAATTTATACACAAATCCATGTATACATGTATAGCCACTTAAGTTTTTAAACTCTTCATTGAAGTTATATAACTCATTGATTTTCACAAACTAAAAATAAGTAACTTGCACCCAGATCATGAAAGAAAATATTACCATGGTACCAGTGCCCCAGAAGTCCCCCTTTGCTCCTTTCTAGACAATAGCCACCCCACATATCCTGTCTTAAAATTGCAGAGAGCAGTTTCTGTAATGCTTATATTGTTAAAAATTGTACCGTACTATCTATCCTGTCTTATATCTGTGTTTATGAGATTTCATTTTTGTGATTTATCTGAATTTGTTCCAGTACTATGTAGGATTTCACTGTGTATGAAAATACAGTGAACTTTATTGGAAAGCAGTTTGGGAGCATATATAAAAGCTGAAGATATACATATTCTGTAACTGTGAAATCCCACTACTAATTATATATTGACCAGAAATGTACACATGTGTTCAACATGTATAGTTTGAAATTGGACATTGAAAAATAGCTCTTAGAATTTTGAGTAACCACATTCAAATTCATGATTATGATCTGTTTGTAATATCTCCTTTTGCCTAGATGTATTTATTTAAAAATTTTAAATTTTATTTGAACTTAAAAAAAAACCTAGTTTACCTATTTTTCTCATCCCTCCCCCCCCCGCCCCACCTCTTAAAACCACCCATTTGTTCTCTGTATCTATGTTGATAGAAGGGCGCTCTTTCTATTGAAATATTAGAAATGTAGGAGAAAATTAGTGGTTTTATAGATTCGCTAAAGGGAAGGTGAAGGAATGACCTCCTGATGACTTCCTTGTATCAAAAAAAAAAAAAAAAAATGTAAGGGCAACTTCATCAGTTGAAAATAAGGCAGAGAGATGATAGACTGGAGGTTTAGGGCTGAGGAAAAGATATGAGATAGTCATCATGGGTAGTTAATGAATGACTTCTTTAGGGAAATACAGGCTAGAAATGCCCAGTGATGTTACTCATTTGAGGCTGAAGAGCATGAATCTGTAGGAACATAACTTCATCCAGTTGTGAGAGATCTCAAGCAACACCAGGCTGCTTAGAAGTAAATGTGGGGTGTTAAATGGTTGGGTTCATCTAGATGTGCAATTATTCCACATGATGGGGATGAAGATTCATGATGGGAAACAGGGACCAGGAAATGAAAGTGTTTTATAACTCATTTATGTAAAAAATATATTAGGGAAAATCATATCATATACAATGAATGTCTTGATTATAAAACTGTGGGGATGTTGAACTGAAGGTGAGTTCTAGCATTATGAAGCTTTGTAGCGCTCTTCTGGATACACTCAGGAAAAGCAGGATGTTGCCACTTGTGGAAACTGCCTTGTTGTGAATCCATTCTGCTGTATTTCTAGCCACAATGAACCCATTTGCGGTGATACCAAGGACGCATTCAGTGCCTATAATTATTCACATCAAAATGATGCGAGATGGTGACAATTGATTTTCTGGGGGATTGCAGGTTTCGGTCATCCTGAGTTGTTGCTTCTCTTTGGTGTCTGAGGAAAATGTCTCCCCAGCGTGTGATGGGCAGACTTGTGATAGCTCCCACTATTCATGTCACCAGAAGCAGCAGTTGATGCATCATTTCCCAAGCTACTCCATTTGTTTATTTTAGAACTCTTAGTTGTAAGTCTGGAGATGCAAATGACGGAAGGAGTTGTTTTCTAATCCTCTCCCGTGTCCTTTCGGATGCCCCGGGGTGTGAGTTCAATCGTGGGGCCCAGGGAGGAACTTGAGTAGACGCTCCTTTATGAATCACTGACATGGTGTTGAGAGCTGTGTTCTTGAGTAGCTCTAGTTAAGTCAACCATCCGTTCACTAAGTCACCGGATAACTGCGTGTCACTTGTGACCGCAGGGAACTGATTGAAAGTAATAATAACTTCAAATATTTATAGCTATGAGCTAGGCCCTGTCCAGACACTTTATACATATCATGAAATTTAAGCCTTACAACAACCCTCTGCAGAATGTACTTTTATTATCTCCATTTTCCAGGGGAGGAAACTGAGGCTAAATAACTTGTCCAAAGTCAAAGAGGGAGAGGGAGACGGAGAAGGAGAGAGAGAGAGTTGGGATTCAAACCCGAGTCACATGGTCCCAGAGTCCTTGTTCTTACCCACTATGTTATACTACCTACCCCTGTGGATCCTTTTGTGTGCACCAAAGACTGAAGGCAGGGTTGGCTTAACTGTAACTTTTTATCCTGTTGGTCTTTTGTGATGCCCTCAGGGCTTAAGGGAAGAATAATTGAGTTGGAAAAAAACCCACCTGTGAGATTTCTTTTTTCACTCCTCACACAGAACACTTTACTTTGGACACTTCTGGTCACTAAACACGTGTGGTTTTTTTTTCCCCCACAGCAAACAATTCTGCAACGCTGTCTCGGTGCCCTACCATTTAACTCAATTCTGACACTATCTACCTGGAGATGACATCAGATCCACAGGTTTAGGGCTCAGTCCCACCAGACTGCCCTCCATTTCAGATGCCAATCCCAAGTCTAGGTTGTCACCTGGACTTATTGGTTATAAGTTAGAGTTATGACCCTCTTTTTGGTTTCAGTTAATTTGCTGGAGTGGCTCACGGAGCTCAGGAAAACAGCTTATTTACATTTACCGATTTATTATAAAAGGTTATGATCGTAGATGAACACCCAGACGGAAGAGATGCATAGAGCAAGGTGGTGGGAAGGGGCATGGAGCTTCCACGCCCCCTTTGGGGTACCACACCCCGAGCACCTCATGTGTTCACCAGTCTGAAAGCTCTTTGAACCCAGTCCTTTTGGGTTTTAATGGAGCCTTTGTTACATAGGTGCCGTTGATTAAATCATTGGCCATTGGTTATTGTTTCAACCTCCAGCCTCTCCCCCTTTCGTGGAAACCTGGGGGTGGGACTGAAAGTTCCAACCTTGTATTCGCCCTCGGTTTTCCTGGCAATCAGTCCGCACCCTTAGGTGGGTTCCAAAAGTCACCTTGTTAACATAACAAAGGCATTTTTGTTGATCTCCTCACTGAGGAAATTCCAAGGGTTGTAGGAGCTCTGTGCGAGGTGGGGGGGGGGGGAAAGGGGACAAAGACCAAATGTATTTCTTATGATAAATCACAATAGCACAATAGTAAAGCAAGAAGACACTGATTTTCTGAGACAAACCTCTTGTACAAAATAAATTGAGAGATAATAAATCTCTATATAAAAATGATTGTACACACACACACTTATATGCCCACAAACACATATTTACCTTTCATTTTAAAGAAATCACTAGGAAAATAAGGGTTGAAGGAAAAGTTCCTTGCTCCTTTACAAGGTAGGCAAATCAACATAGGGTAAAAATCATACCCCAAGTCACCTAATCTATTTTGGAAGAGTAAAACCAAAAGAGATGAAGAATCAGTTTTATCTTGGGGAAGTTGTTTCTGATTTTAAAATGTAAGCACGATACACATGATGATAAAATGGACTTCTCAACTCAGAATAAATGAACTTTTGTGAGAGTACATAACGCTAAAGTAATGATAATGAAGTAATTCAAATAAAGGGAAGGTTGGTGTGTGAGAAGTCTCCAAAATTTTTCATAATATTTGGTTTTCCCTTTACTTAGGACTTCTTTTAAACAAGGCGAAAACTTAAGGTTTTCTGGCCTGTTTTGAACAAGTTGTTATGAATTTTAGCATCTCATCTTTAAATCTCTATTCTTGAACTCCAAATGTTTCCCTCGATTACAGTGTACAGTAATAAACAACTGCTACTCTCTGCTTGTTCCCACCCACTTGTACAAGTAAGTCTGTAGTATTTCAGGACCTCTGATTTGGTTTTCAAGAGGCTTTTTCTTGTCACTGGCTCTCCTCCATTTCTGCTGACCCAGGCTTCCAAGAGTGTGAGGGATAATGGGATACACTCTCCGAAGAGTTTGATGCCTCTCTTTTTATTTGTTTTGCTCATCACTGTATTAAAAACATAAAATTCTAACTGAGTAAATTTGAAGATCGAATTGGCTTTATTCAGTGATTTATGAATCGGGCAGCATCCCATTGAGCAAGTAGAAAGGAGCTCTGCGGAGCTGTAAAAAATGCAAGAACTTTACAGGCAGGAGGGGGCAGAAAAGGGAAGTTTCTAGCTAAGAGTGGATTGTTTCAGGCAGGGTCACCTTCCTCTTGGGGGAAGGTGGGTGGGGGGGGGGTCACCCCTCTAGTGCTGACCAGGTGATTCCAGATCTATTGGTGAAAGGTCCCATTCCTGAGAGAGGCTGAAACTGCAATTAGGTTAGCTGTTAAGTCTTGGTTTGCTGACGTGGGACTTAGCACAAGTGACTCCATTTGGGGTTTGTTGTTTTTTTACTAACAACTGTATCTCATTCCTAGCGCTTAACCCCAGTACCTAGATACTTGCTGGTGAATGGATGACCAGACCAGTGAATTCAGAATTTCAGAGAAGTTCTTTATAATGAGAGACAGGCAGAGAAATGGCAGTTCTACCACCCAGTAAGTTTTGAACTCTTGCAGGTCTGATGCCCAAATCAAGCGTGGGAACGTGAACAGTGAGACTGAGTGAAAACACAGCAGTTCTTTGTGTTTCTGTTAGAGAAACACTGGTGGGAGACAGAGGACAAAGGAAGGAGACACAGGACCGGAGTGACCTCAGCTGGGGGCGGGGTTTCACAGTGTTGGGTGCTGCAGAGAGGTAGTCAGCAGGAGCAGGGGCTGTGTACGTCATCAGAGGCATGTTTTATTTTATTTTTTTGTTTTTATTGACGTATAGTTGATTTACAATCTTGTGCCAATCTGCTGTATGGCAAAGTGACTCAGTTATACGCATATAGACATTCTTTTTTTATATTCTTTTCCATTACAGTTTTATCACAGGATATTGACTCTAGTTCCCTGTGCTGTAGAGTAGGACCTTGTTGTTTATCCCTCCTATATATAATAGTTTACATCTGCTAATGCCACACTCCCAGCCCTTCCCTCTCCCACCCCCCTCCTCCTTGGCAACCACAAGTCTGTTCTCTATGTCTGTGAGTCTGTTGCTGTTTCATAGATAGGTTCATTTGTGCCATACTTTAGATTCCACATGTAAGTGGTATCACATGGTATTTGTCTTTCTCTTTCTGACTTACTTCACTTAATAATCTCTAGTTGCATCCATGTTGCTGCAATCATCAGAGGCATTTTAGAAGAGGCTCTGCTTGCCATAGCTTCTGGCAGCGTTGCTTCCTACAGTGGAAAGAAGAATGTTGTTGATGGGAATTCCCAAAGTTAGGCTAAAGTGGGGGTGAAGTAACTTTTCTAGGTGAAGAGGTGATCTTTTTTTTTTTCTTTTTGATTTCTATGTGTGTTTTATTATATATTAGTCTCTTACATCAAATAGAAGACAAAAAGTGGAGCTACAAACCAAAGTTACAAGAGTACTAGCTTTTCTCGTCGCCCGTCTGTCTACTTTTACCAGAGGTCTTTATTTCTTCATAAGGCTTTGAGCTACTTGTCCAGGGTCCTTGACTGCAACCTGAAGAACTCCCTGTGGCAGGCGGGTCTGGTGGTTAAGAACTCTCTCAACTCTTGATTAACTGGGAATGTCTTGATTTCTCCCTCATTTTCGAAGGAAAGTTTTGCTAGATATAGGATTCTTGGTTGACGGTTTCTTTCCTTCAACACTTCAAGTACATTGAGTCATGCCATCTGGCCTCCGAGGCTCCTGATGAGAAATCTGCTCAATGACCTTCCTGGCAAACCTTCTCTCAGCTTCATAGACTTTCATAATGTACCGTATCATGTCTTATGCAACAGAACATTTTGTATAGTATCGTGAAGTCAGTTAAGTTGTAACGTTATATATATTTTTTAATTAGTTAATTTATTTTTGGCTGTGTTGGATCTTCGTTTCTGTGCGAGGGCTTTCTCTAGTTGCGGCAAGCGGGGGCCACTCTTCATCGCGGTGCGCGGGCCTCTCACTATCGCGGCCTCTCTTGTTGCGGAGCACAGGCTCCAGACGCGCAGGCTCAGCAATTGTGGCTCACGGGCCCAGTCGCTCCGCGGCCTGTGGGATCCTCCCAGACCAGGGCTCGAACCCGTGTCCCCTGCATCGACAGGCAGACTCTCAACCACTGCGCCACCAGGGAAGCCCAGTAACGTTATTTTGAGACCAGAATTTAAGGAAAAGGAATTGAACGTTTCAAGTGTAGACATTATGAGGTCTCTAAAATTATTACGCGTTTTCAAACTAGAAATAAAAAGGCCACTGAAGTATCCTGCAGATTTTTATTTATAACAAAGTGAATACCAATATCTAATAACACACGTAAAGAAAACTTTCTTTGGGATCCTTTTTCCTAAGTGTAAAGGGGCCTTGAACTCAAAAAGTGAGAAAACCACTGTGGTGTATCCCCAGCGGTGATGGGTCCATTTCTTGCTCTGACCTCAGAGTGCACCATTGTGATGTACTTCACAGAGCCCTATGAAAGAGAAAGGTGGGCCCAGGTTTTTGGTCCTTAGAGCCCAGGAAGCTGCTTTTGGTGACCTGACGGCCTTGGACCTACAGTTAGCTTGTGTTTTCCTTGTTTGTGCCATTTTGTTGATTTTCGTTTCTCTTTTCTCTACTCTTTTTTATTTGTGTCATTGTTCTTTGTACAGTTAGCATAGTGAGTATTGTTGGTATAGTTAATACTTGATTAGCATAGTTAGTGTAGTTAGTACTAGTTAGCGCTGTTGGTACAGTTAGCGTAGTTAGCGTTGTTAGTAGAGACAGCATACTTAGCCCTGTTAGTACAGTTAGCATTGTTAGTTAGCGTAGTTAGCGTTGCTCGGTAGTGCTGTCAGTCAGTGTAGTTAGCAGATCACCAGGATGCAGGGCCTCACAGCCAAATCTGCTGGCAAGAAGGCTCGTATTGATGACTTCCGGATCCTCCACACCATTGGTGAAGGCACCTTCGGTAAAGTGAAGTTGGCCTGGCACATTCTGACCGGGACACAGGTGGCTGTGAAGGTCATAAAGAAAAGGCGTCAGAGCTTCTCAAGTGTCCAGGCACTTTTCCGGGAAGTGTGCAGTCTGAAGGCTCTGAATCACCCCAATATTGTGAAACTGCTGGGGGTGATTGACACAGAGGAGACATTTTTCGTGGTGATGGAGTACCTCAGTGGGGGGGACATGTACCGCTATTTGAAGATCCATGGCCGTATGACAGAGGCGGAGGCCCGAGGCCCGTTCCAGCAGCTGGTCTCCGCCCTGCAGCACTGCCACCGGAGGGGCATCGTGCACCGGGACCTGAAGCCACCGAGCCTCCTCTTTGATTCCAAGATGAATATCAAACTTACAGACTTTGGCCTCAGCAACAAGTGTGATGACATTTTCCAACTGGACACGAGCTGCGGCACACCCCCTTATGCTGCCCCGGAACTCTTCCTGGGGCAGAGCTCCAGCGGCCCTGCGGTGGACGTGTGGAGCCTGGGAGTAGTGCTGTACACCATGGTAACTGGGTCCCGGCCCTTTGTGGGAAAAGACTTCCAGGAGCTGCGGAAGCAAGTCCTACGAGGGCAATACCCCATCCCACCTTATCTGTCTTTGGAGATAAGGGATCTGTTACAAAAAATGATTGCCCTCAACCCCAGTGACAGAGGCACCTTACGTGACCTCATGAGGCATCCATGGGTCAACATGGGCCAGAAGGAGCCACTCCAGCCACCCTGTGAAAAGGACCTGGAGGTGACAATGGTGAGGACTCCGGGCTTGACTTGCGACCAGATCCAGGACACTGGGACAGGCAGTGTGAGCTCCAAGAAACCCAAGGTGGAGGTCTCCATCATAACTCTGAAGCCCTTCTCTTGCGGGGACCTCTGTGGCAGTGAACTTGAGCCTTCGCCGAGCCCTGTGGTGTCCTCCCTGCAAACCAGGTGGCTCTACCACAGAAAAACTGTGCCGCTGCAGGAAGACCAGCAGGCAGGGCAGAAGACCGGTGAGTCTGCCTGTCCCCCACCCAGCCTGGAGGCGAGGACTGCCACCCCCAGCCCAGCCCCCCAGTGTGGCACTGGGACATCCACCTCCAGCAGCAGCAGCAGGATTGGAGCCCCAGAGGGAAGCAGCTGCCCCCTGGGTGTGTCCAACACTGGAAGGTCCTCCCACGCTGGGCAGCCTGAGAGTGTGTCCTCATCCACTGTCTCTGGCCAGAGCCAGAAAAAGCAAGGGGTGGCTGGGAGAATCTGGAACTTTATTTTGAAACATCTTTGTTGCAAGCTGCCCAGCATGAGGCGTCATAATAAAGTGAGCCCATGTGAACCCCATGGATGACCGAGGCAGGAAGGTCAGGCCGCCGCGCTCCCTGGGGCCCGGTGCAGGGGAAGAGGAGTGTGTTCTCTGCACGGCCTTCAGCAGCATCGTATCCAAGACCCTGGCCAGCTCAGAGGATGGTCCGGAGCAGCCCGGGCGACCGAAAGCGAGGCCACCGTGGCTGCAGGTCTGCCCCTCAACCCCCACCTGGGTGAAACTTGAGAGACTGGACTGTCATTCCTGGGGCACGTCTCCCCTCCCCTACTCTTCTGTCTTCCGTGTTGGGGGGGGAGGGGGATAGTTCTTGTTCCAAGAACTCCTTGGTTCTTCCAACTCTAGTTAATAAACTTGACGCTCCAGAGAGATGCATCACACTCTGCTTCGCGTCGTCCCTGCACAGAATTGGGGCTGTGCATTTTCCAGTGAGACAAGCGTGCAGCCATGGAGCGCTTGGAGGTAGTCAGAACGACTAAAGGGAAAAATGACCTAAGAGAATTAGCACAGTGACTCCCAACAGCAACAACTGCTGCCCTGCAGGGCAGAAATGCGGAAAGTGTGTATTCCCTTCCTGCACTACCATTCCCGAACATTTTCAGAAGGGCCGAGGGGAACTTTTGGTCCCTGCGGCCTGTGTTAATTACAACAGAGAGGCCCATTAATACACAAATTTATACACAAATCCATGTATACATGTATAGCCACTTAAGTTTTTAAACTCTTCATTGAAGTTATATAACTCATTGATTTTCACAAACTAAAAATAAGTAACTTGCACCCAGATCATGAAAGAAAATATTACCATGGTACCAGTGCCCCAGAAGTCCCCCTTTGCTCCTTTCTAGACAATAGCCACCCCACATATCCTGTCTTAAAATTGCAGAGAGCAGTTTCTGTAATGCTTATATTGTTAAAAATTGTACCGTACTATCTATCCTGTCTTATATCTGTGTTTATGAGATTTCATTTTTGTGATTTATCTGAATTTGTTCCAGTACTATGTAGGATTTCACCGTGTATGAAAATACAGTGAACTTTATTGGAAAGCAGTTTGGGAGCATATATAAAAGCTGAAGATATACATATTCTGTAACTGTGAAATCCCACTACTAATTATATATTGACCAGAAATGTACACATGTGTTCAACATGTATAGTTTGAAATTGGACATTGAAAAATAGCTCTTAGAATTTTGAGTAACCACATTCAAATTCATGATTATGATCTGTTTGTAATATCTCCTTTTGCCTAGATGTATTTATTTAAAAATTTTAAATTTTATTTGAACTTAAAAAAAAACCTAGTTTACCTATTTTTCTCATCCCTCCCCCCCCCCGCCCCACCTCTTAAAACCACCCATTTGTTCTCTGTATCTATGTTGATAGAAGGGCGCTCTTTCTATTGAAATATTAGAAATGTAGGAGAAAATTAGTGGTTTTATAGATTCGCTAAAGGGAAGGTGAAGGAATGACCTCCTGATGACTTCCTTGTATCAAAAAAAAAAAAAAAAAAAAGTAAGGGCAACTTCATCAGTTGAAAATAAGGCAGAGAGATGATAGACTGGAGGTTTAGGGCTGAGGAAAAGATATGAGATAGTCATCATGGGTAGTTAATGAATGACTTCTTTAGGGAAATACAGGCTAGAAATGCCCAGTGATGTTACTCATTTGAGGCTGAAGAGCATGAATCTGTAGGAACATAACTTCATCCAGTTGTGAGAGATCTCAAGCAACACCAGGCTGCTTAGAAGTAAATGTGGGGTGTTAAATGGTTGGGTTCATCTAGATGTGCAATTATTCCACATGATGGGGATGAAGATTCATGATGGGAAACAGGGACCAGGAAATGAAAGTGTTTTATAACTCATTTATGTAAAAAATATATTAGGGAAAATCATATCATATACAATGAATGTCTTGATTATAAAACTGTGGGGATGTTGAACTGAAGGTGAGTTCTAGCATTATGAAGCTTTGTAGCGCTCTTCTGGATACACTCAGGAAAAGCAGGATGTTGCCACTTGTGGAAACTGCCTTGTTGTGAATCCATTCTGCTGTATTTCTAGCCACAATGAACCCATTTGCGGTGATACCAAGGACGCATTCAGTGCCTATAATTATTCACATCAAAATGATGCGAGATGGTGACAATTGATTTTCTGGGGGATTGCAGGTTTCGGTCATCCTGAGTTGTTGCTTCTCTTTGGTGTCTGAGGAAAATGTCTCCCCAGCGTGTGATGGGCAGACTTGTGATAGCTCCCACTATTCATGTCACCAGAAGCAGCAGTTGATGCATCATTTCCCAAGCTACTCCATTTGTTTATTTTAGAACTCTTAGTTGTAAGTCTGGAGATGCAAATGACGGAAGGAGTTGTTTTCTAATCCTCTCCCGTGTCCTTTCGGATGCCCCGGGGTGTGAGTTCAATCGTGGGGCCCAGGGAGGAACTTGAGTAGACGCTCCTTTATGAATCACTGACATGGTGTTGAGAGCTGTGTTCTTGAGTAGCTCTAGTTAAGTCAACCATCCGTTCACTAAGTCACCGGATAACTGCGTGTCACTTGTGACCGCAGGGAACTGATTGAAAGTAATAATAACTTCAAATATTTATAGCTATGAGCTAGGCCCTGTCCAGACACTTTATACATATCATGAAATTTAAGCCTTACAACAACCCTCTGCAGAATGTACTTTTATTATCTCCATTTTCCAGGGGAGGAAACTGAGGCTAAATAACTTGTCCAAAGTCAAAGAGGGAGAGGGAGACGGAGAAGGAGAGAGAGAGAGTTGGGATTCAAACCCGAGTCACATGGTCCCAGAGTCCTTGTTCTTACCCACTATGTTATACTACCTACCCCTGTGGATCCTTTTGTGTGCACCAAAGACTGAAGGCAGGGTTGGCTTAACTGTAACTTTTTATCCTGTTGGTCTTTTGTGATGCCCTCAGGGCTTAAGGGAAGAATAATTGAGTTGGAAAAAAACCCACCTGTGAGATTTCTTTTTTCACTCCTCACACAGAACACTTTACTTTGGACACTTCTGGTCACTAAACACGTGTGGTTTTTTTTTCCCCCACAGCAAACAATTCTGCAACGCTGTCTCGGTGCCCTACCATTTAACTCAATTCTGACACTATCTACCTGGAGATGACATCAGATCCACAGGTTTAGGGCTCAGTCCCACCAGACTGCCCTCCATTTCAGATGCCAATCCCAAGTCTAGGTTGTCACCTGGACTTATTGGTTATAAGTTAGAGTTATGACCCTCTTTTTGGTTTCAGTTAATTTGCTGGAGTGGCTCACGGAGCTCAGGAAAACAGCTTATTTACATTTACCGATTTATTATAAAAGGTTATGATCGTAGATGAACACCCAGACGGAAGAGATGCATAGAGCAAGGTGGTGGGAAGGGGCATGGAGCTTCCACGCCCCCTTTGGGGTACCACACCCCGAGCACCTCATGTGTTCACCAGTCTGAAAGCTCTTTGAACCCAGTCCTTTTGGGTTTTAATGGAGCCTTTGTTACATAGGTGCAGTTGATTAAATCATTGGCCATTGGTTATTGTTTCAACCTCCAGCCTCTCCCCCTTTCGTGGAAACCTGGGGGTGGGACTGAAAGTTCCAACCTTGTATTCGCCCTCGGTTTTCCTGGCAATCAGTCCGCACCCTTAGGTGGGTTCCAAAAGTCACCTTGTTAACATAACAAAGGCATTTTTGTTGATCTCCTCACTGAGGAAATTCCAAGGGTTGTAGGAGCTCTGTGCGAGGTGGGGGGGGGGGGAAAGGGGACAAAGACCAAATGTATTTCTTATGATAAATCACAATAGCACAATAGTAAAGCAAGAAGACACTGATTTTCTGAGACAAACCTCTTGTACAAAATAAATTGAGAGATAATAAATCTCTATATAAAAATGATTGTACACACACACACTTATATGCCCACAAACACATATTTACCTTTCATTTTAAAGAAATCACTAGGAAAATAAGGGTTGAAGGAAAAGTTCCTTGCTCCTTTACAAGGTAGGCAAATCAACATAGGGTAAAAATCATACCCCAAGTCACCTAATCTATTTTGGAAGAGTAAAACCAAAAGAGATGAAGAATCAGTTTTAT
This sequence comes from Balaenoptera borealis, assembly GCF_965194805.1. Classification (NCBI taxonomy): domain Eukaryota; kingdom Metazoa; phylum Chordata; class Mammalia; order Artiodactyla; family Balaenopteridae; genus Balaenoptera; species Balaenoptera borealis. The sequence continues at coordinate 89,011 of NW_028122864.1, read as the reverse complement.
CTTGGGGAAGTTGTTTCTGATTTTAAAATGTAAGCACGATACACATGATGATAAAATGGACTTCTCAACTCAGAATAAATGAACTTTTGTGAGAGTACATAACGCTAAAGTAATGATAATGAAGTAATTCAAATAAAGGGAAGGTTGGTGTGTGAGAAGTCTCCAAAATTTTTCATGATATTTGGTTTTCCCTTTACTTAGGACTTCTTTTAAACAAGGCGAAAACTTAAGGTTTTCTGGCCTGTTTTGGACAAGTTGTTATGAATTTTAGCATCTCATCTTTAAATCTCTATTCTTGAACTCCAAATGTTTCCCTCGATTACAGTGTACAGTAATAAACAACTGCTACTCTCTGCTTGTTCCCACCCACTTGTACAAGTAAGTCTGTAGTATTTCAGGACCTCTGATTTGGTTTTCAAGAGGCTTTTTCTTGTCACTGGCTCTCCTCCATTTCTGCTGACCCAGGCTTCCAAGAGTGTGAGGGATAATGGGATACACTCTCCGAAGAGTTTGATGCCTCTCTTTTTATTTGTTTTGCTCATCACTGTATTAAAAACATAAAATTCTAACTGAGTAAATTTGAAGATCGAATTGGCTTTATTCAGTGATTTATGAATCGGGCAGCATCCCATTGAGCAAGTAGAAAGGGGCTCTGCGGAGCTGTAAAAAATGCAAGAACTTTACAGGCAGGAGGGGGCAGAAAAGGGAAGTTTCTAGCTAAGAGTGGATTGTTTCAGGCAGGGTCACCTTCCTCTTGGGGGAAGGTGGGTGGGGGGGGTCACCCCTCTAGTGCTGACCAGGTGATTCCAGATCTATTGGTGAAAGGTCCCATTCCTGAGAGAGGCTGAAACTGCAATTAGGTTAGCTGTTAAGTCTTGGTTTGCTGACGTGGGACTTAGCACAAGTGACTCCATTTGGGGTTTGTTGTTTTTTTTTACTAACAACTGTATCTCATTCCTAGCGCTTAACCCCAGTACCTAGATACTTGCTGGTGAATGGATGACCAGACCAGTGAATTCAGAATTTCAGAGAAGTTCTTTATAATGAGAGACAGGCAGAGAAATGGCAGTTCTACCACCCAGTAAGTTTTGAACTCTTGCAGGTCTGATGCCCAAATCAAGCGTGGGAACGTGAACAGTGAGACTGAGTGAAAACACAGCAGTTCTTTGTGTTTCTGTTAGAGAAACACTGGTGGGAGACAGAGGACAAAGGAAGGAGACACAGGACCGGAGTGACCTCAGCTGGGGGCGGGGTTTCACAGTGTTGGGTGCTGCAGAGAGGTAGTCAGCAGGAGCAGGGGCTGTGTACGTCATCAGAGGCATGTTTTATTTTATTTTTTTGTTTTTATTGACGTATAGTTGATTTACAATCTTGTGCCAATCTGCTGTATGGCAAAGTGACTCAGTTATACGCATATAGACATTCTTTTTTTATATTCTTTTCCATTACAGTTTTATCACAGGATATTGACTCTAGTTCCCTGTGCTGTAGAGTAGGACCTTGTTGTTTATCCCTCCTATATATAATAGTTTACATCTGCTAATGCCACACTCCCAGCCCTTCCCTCTCCCACCCCCCTCCTCCTTGGCAACCACAAGTCTGTTCTCTATGTCTGTGAGTCTGTTGCTGTTTCATAGATAGGTTCATTTGTGCCATACTTTAGATTCCACATGTAAGTGGTATCACATGGTATTTGTCTTTCTCTTTCTGACTTACTTCACTTAATAATCTCTAGTTGCATCCATGTTGCTGCAATCATCAGAGGCATTTTAGAAGAGGCTCTGCTTGCCATAGCTTCTGGCAGCGTTGCTTCCTACAGTGGAAAGAAGAATGTTGTTGATGGGAATTCCCAAAGTTAGGCTAAAGTGGGGGTGAAGTAACTTTTCTAGGTGAAGAGGTGATCTTTTTTTTTTTCTTTTTGATTTCTATGTGTGTTTTATTATATATTAGTCTCTTACATCAAATAGAAGACAAAAAGTGGAGCTACAAACCAAAGTTACAAGAGTACTAGCTTTTCTCGTCGCCCGTCTGTCTACTTTTACCAGAGGTCTTTATTTCTTCATAAGGCTTTGAGCTACTTGTCCAGGGTCCTTGACTGCAACCTGAAGAACTCCCTGTGGCAGGCGGGTCTGGTGGTTAAGAACTCTCTCAACTCTTGATTAACTGGGAATGTCTTGATTTCTCCCTCATTTTCGAAGGAAAGTTTTGCTAGATATAGGATTCTTGGTTGACGGTTTCTTTCCTTCAACACTTCAAGTACATTGAGTCATGCCATCTGGCCTCCGAGGCTCCTGATGAGAAATCTGCTCAATGACCTTCCTGGCAAACCTTCTCTCAGCTTCATAGACTTTCATAATGTACCGTATCATGTCTTATGCAACAGAACATTTTGTATAGTATCGTGAAGTCAGTTAAGTTGTAACGTTATATATATTTTTTAATTAGTTAATTTATTTTTGGCTGTGTTGGATCTTCGTTTCTGTGCGAGGGCTTTCTCTAGTTGCGGCAAGCGGGGGCCACTCTTCATCGCGGTGCGCGGGCCTCTCACTATCGCGGCCTCTCTTGTTGCGGAGCACAGGCTCCAGACGCGCAGGCTCAGCAATTGTGGCTCACGGGCCCAGTCGCTCCGCGGCCTGTGGGATCCTCCCAGACCAGGGCTCGAACCCGTGTCCCCTGCATCGACAGGCAGACTCTCAACCACTGCGCCACCAGGGAAGCCCAGTAACGTTATTTTGAGACCAGAATTTAAGGAAAAGGAATTGAACGTTTCAAGTGTAGACATTATGAGGTCTCTAAAATTATTACGCGTTTTCAAACTAGAAATAAAAAGGCCACTGAAGTATCCTGCAGATTTTTATTTATAACAAAGTGAATACCAATATCTAATAACACACGTAAAGAAAACTTTCTTTGGGATCCTTTTTCCTAAGTGTAAAGGGGCCTTGAACTCAAAAAGTGAGAAAACCACTGTGGTGTATCCCCAGCGGTGATGGGTCCATTTCTTGCTCTGACCTCAGAGTGCACCATTGTGATGTACTTCACAGAGCCCTATGAAAGAGAAAGGTGGGCCCAGGTTTTTGGTCCTTAGAGCCCAGGAAGCTGCTTTTGGTGACCTGACGGCCTTGGACCTACAGTTAGCTTGTGTTTTCCTTGTTTGTGCCATTTTGTTGATTTTCGTTTCTCTTTTCTCTACTCTTTTTTATTTGTGTCATTGTTCTTTGTACAGTTAGCATAGTGAGTATTGTTGGTATAGTTAATACTTGATTAGCATAGTTAGTGTAGTTAGTACTAGTTAGCGCTGTTGGTACAGTTAGCGTAGTTAGCGTTGTTAGTAGAGACAGCATACTTAGCCCTGTTAGTACAGTTAGCATTGTTAGTTAGCGTAGTTAGCGTTGCTCGGTAGTGCTGTCAGTCAGTGTAGTTAGCAGATCACCAGGATGCAGGGCCTCACAGCCAAATCTGCTGGCAAGAAGGCTCGTATTGATGACTTCCGGATCCTCCACACCATTGGTGAAGGCACCTTCGGTAAAGTGAAGTTGGCCTGGCACATTCTGACCGGGACACAGGTGGCTGTGAAGGTCATAAAGAAAAGGCGTCAGAGCTTCTCAAGTGTCCAGGCACTTTCCCGGGAAGTGTGCAGTCTGAAGGCTCTGAATCACCCCAATATTGTGAAACTGCTGGGGGTGATTGACACAGAGGAGACATTTTTCGTGGTGATGGAGTACCTCAGTGGGGGGGACATGTACCGCTATTTGAAGATCCATGGCCGTATGACAGAGGCGGAGGCCCGAGGCCCGTTCCAGCAGCTGGTCTCCGCCCTGCAGCACTGCCACCGGAGGGGCATCGTGCACCGGGACCTGAAGCCACCGAGCCTCCTCTTTGATTCCAAGATGAATATCAAACTTACAGACTTTGGCCTCAGCAACAAGTGTGATGACATTTTCCAACTGGACACGAGCTGCGGCACACCCCCTTATGCTGCCCCGGAACTCTTCCTGGGGCAGAGCTCCAGCGGCCCTGCGGTGGACGTGTGGAGCCTGGGAGTAGTGCTGTACACCATGGTAACTGGGTCCCGGCCCTTTGTGGGAAAAGACTTCCAGGAGCTGCGGAAGCAAGTCCTACGAGGGCAATACCCCATCCCACCTTATCTGTCTTTGGAGATAAGGGATCTGTTACAAAAAATGATTGCCCTCAACCCCAGTGACAGAGGCACCTTACGTGACCTCATGAGGCATCCATGGGTCAACATGGGCCAGAAGGAGCCACTCCAGCCACCCTGTGAAAAGGACCTGGAGGTGACAATGGTGAGGACTCCGGGCTTGACTTGCGACCAGATCCAGGACACTGGGACAGGCAGTGTGAGCTCCAAGAAACCCAAGGTGGAGGTCTCCATCATAACTCTGAAGCCCTTCTCTTGCGGGGACCTCTGTGGCAGTGAACTTGAGCCTTCGCCGAGCCCTGTGGTGTCCTCCCTGCAAACCAGGTGGCTCTACCACAGAAAAACTGTGCCGCTGCAGGAAGACCAGCAGGCAGGGCAGAAGACCGGTGAGTCTGCCTGTCCCCCACCCAGCCTGGAGGCGAGGACTGCCACCCCCAGCCCAGCCCCCCAGTGTGGCACTGGGACATCCACCTCCAGCAGCAGCAGCAGGATTGGAGCCCCAGAGGGAAGCAGCTGCCCCCTGGGTGTGTCCAACACTGGAAGGTCCTCCCACGCTGGGCAGCCTGAGAGTGTGTCCTCATCCACTGTCTCTGGCCAGAGCCAGAAAAAGCAAGGGGTGGCTGGGAGAATCTGGAACTTTATTTTGAAACATCTTTGTTGCAAGCTGCCCAGCATGAGGCGTCATAATAAAGTGAGCCCATGTGAACCCCATGGATGACCGAGGCAGGAAGGTCAGGCCGCCGCGCTCCCTGGGGCCCGGTGCAGGGGAAGAGGAGTGTGTTCTCTGCACGGCCTTCAGCAGCATCGTATCCAAGACCCTGGCCAGCTCAGAGGATGGTCCGGAGCAGCCCGGGCGACCGAAAGCGAGGCCACCGTGGCTGCAGGTCTGCCCCTCAACCCCCACCTGGGTGAAACTTGAGAGACTGGACTGTCATTCCTGGGGCACGTCTCCCCTCCCCTACTCTTCTGTCTTCCGTGTTGGTGGGGGAGGGGGATAGTTCTTGTTCCAAGAACTCCTTGGTTCTTCCAACTCTAGTTAATAAACTTGACGCTCCAGAGAGATGCATCACACTCTGCTTCGCGTCGTCCCTGCACAGAATTGGGGCTGTGCATTTTCCAGTGAGACAAGCGTGCAGCCATGGAGCGCTGGGAGGTAGTCAGAACGACTAAAGGGAAAAATGACCTAAGAGAATTAGCACAGTGACTCCCAACAGCAACAACTGCTGCCCTGCAGGGCAGAAATGCGGAAAGTGTGTATTCCCTTCCTGCACTACCATTCCCGAACATTTTCAGAAGGGCCGAGGGGAACTTTTGGTCCCTGCGGCCTGTGTTAATTACAACAGAGAGGCCCATTAATACACAAATTTATACACAAATCCATGTATACATGTATAGCCACTTAAGTTTTTAAACTCTTCATTGAAGTTATATAACTCATTGATTTTCACAAACTAAAAATAAGTAACTTGCACCCAGATCATGAAAGAAAATATTACCATGGTACCAGTGCCCCAGAAGTCCCCCTTTGCTCCTTTCTAGACAATAGCCACCCCACATATCCTGTCTTAAAATTGCAGAGAGCAGTTTCTGTAATGCTTATATTGTTAAAAATTGTACCGTACTATCTATCCTGTCTTATATCTGTGTTTATGAGATTTCATTTTTGTGATTTATCTGAATTTGTTCCAGTACTATGTAGGATTTCACCGTGTATGAAAATACAGTGAACTTTATTGGAAAGCAGTTTGGGAGCATATATAAAAGCTGAAGATATACATATTCTGTAACTGTGAAATCCCACTACTAATTATATATTGACCAGAAATGTACACATGTGTTCAACATGTATAGTTTGAAATTGGACATTGAAAAATAGCTCTTAGAATTTTGAGTAACCACATTCAAATTCATGATTATGATCTGTTTGTAATATCTCCTTTTGCCTAGATGTATTTATTTAAAAATTTTAAATTTTATTTGAACTTAAAAAAAAACCTAGTTTACCTATTTTTCTCATCCCTCCCCCCCCCCGCCCCACCTCTTAAAACCACCCATTTGTTCTCTGTATCTATGTTGATAGAAGGGCGCTCTTTCTATTGAAATATTAGAAATGTAGGAGAAAATTAGTGGTTTTATAGATTCGCTAAAGGGAAGGTGAAGGAATGACCTCCTGATGACTTCCTTGTATCAAAAAAAAAAAAAAAAAAAAGTAAGGGCAACTTCATCAGTTGAAAATAAGGCAGAGAGATGATAGACTGGAGGTTTAGGGCTGAGGAAAAGATATGAGATAGTCATCATGGGTAGTTAATGAATGACTTCTTTAGGGAAATACAGGCTAGAAATGCCCAGTGATGTTACTCATTTGAGGCTGAAGAGCATGAATCTGTAGGAACATAACTTCATCCAGTTGTGAGAGATCTCAAGCAACACCAGGCTGCTTAGAAGTAAATGTGGGGTGTTAAATGGTTGGGTTCATCTAGATGTGCAATTATTCCACATGATGGGGATGAAGATTCATGATGGGAAACAGGGACCAGGAAATGAAAGTGTTTTATAACTCATTTATGTAAAAAATATATTAGGGAAAATCATATCATATACAATGAATGTCTTGATTATAAAACTGTGGGGATGTTGAACTGAAGGTGAGTTCTAGCATTATGAAGCTTTGTAGCGCTCTTCTGGATACACTCAGGAAAAGCAGGATGTTGCCACTTGTGGAAACTGCCTTGTTGTGAATCCATTCTGCTGTATTTCTAGCCACAATGAACCCATTTGCGGTGATACCAAGGACGCATTCAGTGCCTATAATTATTCACATCAAAATGATGCGAGATGGTGACAATTGATTTTCTGGGGGATTGCAGGTTTCGGTCATCCTGAGTTGTTGCTTCTCTTTGGTGTCTGAGGAAAATGTCTCCCCAGCGTGTGATGGGCAGACTTGTGATAGCTCCCACTATTCATGTCACCAGAAGCAGCAGTTGATGCATCATTTCCCAAGCTACTCCATTTGTTTATTTTAGAACTCTTAGTTGTAAGTCTGGAGATGCAAATGACGGAAGGAGTTGTTTTCTAATCCTCTCCCGTGTCCTTTCGGATGCCCCGGGGTGTGAGTTCAATCGTGGGGCCCAGGGAGGAACTTGAGTAGACGCTCCTTTATGAATCACTGACATGGTGTTGAGAGCTGTGTTCTTGAGTAGCTCTAGTTAAGTCAACCATCCGTTCACTAAGTCACCGGATAACTGCGTGTCACTTGTGACCGCAGGGAACTGATTGAAAGTAATAATAACTTCAAATATTTATAGCTATGAGCTAGGCCCTGTCCAGACACTTTATACATATCATGAAATTTAAGCCTTACAACAACCCTCTGCAGAATGTACTTTTATTATCTCCATTTTCCAGGGGAGGAAACTGAGGCTAAATAACTTGTCCAAAGTCAAAGAGGGAGAGGGAGACGGAGAAGGAGAGAGAGAGAGTTGGGATTCAAACCCGAGTCACATGGTCCCAGAGTCCTTGTTCTTACCCACTATGTTATACTACCTACCCCTGTGGATCCTTTTGTGTGCACCAAAGACTGAAGGCAGGGTTGGCTTAACTGTAACTTTTTATCCTGTTGGTCTTTTGTGATGCCCTCAGGGCTTAAGGGAAGAATAGTTGAGTTGGAAAAAAACCCACCTGTGAGATTTCTTTTTTCACTCCTCACACAGAACACTTTACTTTGGACACTTCTGGTCACTAAACACGTGTGGTTTTTTTTTTCCCCACAGCAAACAATTCTGCAACGCTGTCTCGGTGCCCTACCATTTAACTCAATTCTGACACTATCTACCTGGAGATGACATCAGATCCACAGGTTTAGGGCTCAGTCCCACCAGACTGCCCTCCATTTCAGATGCCAATCCCAAGTCTAGGTTGTCACCTGGACTTATTGGTTATAAGTTAGAGTTATGACCCTCTTTTTGGTTTCAGTTAATTTGCTGGAGTGGCTCACGGAGCTCAGGAAAACAGCTTATTTACATTTACCGATTTATTATAAAAGGTTATGATCGTAGATGAACACCCAGACGGAAGAGATGCATAGAGCAAGGTGGTGGGAAGGGGCATGGAGCTTCCACGCCCCCTTTGGGGTACCACACCCCGAGCACCTCATGTGTTCACCAGTCTGAAAGCTCTTTGAACCCAGTCCTTTTGGGTTTTAATGGAGCCTTTGTTACATAGGTGCAGTTGATTAAATCATTGGCCATTGGTTATTGTTTCAACCTCCAGCCTCTCCCCCTTTCGTGGAAACCTGGGGGTGGGACTGAAAGTTCCAACCTTGTATTCGCCCTCGGTTTTCCTGGCAATCAGTCCGCACCCTTAGGTGGGTTCCAAAAGTCACCTTGTTAACATAACAAAGGCATTTTTGTTGATCTCCTCACTGAGGAAATTCCAAGGGTTGTAGGAGCTCTGTGCGAGGTGGGGGGGGGGGAAAGGGGACAAAGACCAAATGTATTTCTTATGATAAATCACAATAGCACAATAGTAAAGCAAGAAGACACTGATTTTCTGAGACAAACCTCTTGTACAAAATAAATTGAGAGATAATAAATCTCTATATAAAAATGATTGTACACACACACACTTATATGCCCACAAACACATATTTACCTTTCATTTTAAAGAAATCACTAGGAAAATAAGGGTTGAAGGAAAAGTTCCTTGCTCCTTTACAAGGTAGGCAAATCAACATAGGGTAAAAATCATACCCCAAGTCACCTAATCTATTTTGGAAGAGTAAAACCAAAAGAGATGAAGAATCAGTTTTATCTTGGGGAAGTTGTTTCTGATTTTAAAATGTAAGCACGATACACATGATGATAAAATGGACTTCTCAACTCAGAATAAATGAACTTTTGTGAGAGTACATAACGCTAAAGTAATGATAATGAAGTAATTCAGATAAAGGGAAGGTTGGTGTGTGAGATGTCTCCAAAATTTTTCATGATATTTGGTTTTCCCTTTACTTAGGACTTCTTTTAAACAAGGCGAAAACTTAAGGTTTTCTGGCCTGTTTTGGACAAGTTGTTATGAATTTTAGCATCTCATCTTTAAATCTCTATTCTTGAACTCCAAATGTTTCCCTCGATTACAGTGTACAGTAATAAACAACTGCTACTCTCTGCTTGTTCCCACCCACTTGTACAAGTAAGTCTGTAGTATTTCAGGACCTCTGATTTGGTTTTCAAGAGGCTTTTTCTTGTCACTGGCTCTCCTCCATTTCTGCTGACCCAGGCTTCCAAGAGTGTGAGGGATAATGGGATACACTCTCCGAAGAGTTTGATGCCTCTCTTTTTATTTGTTTTGCTCATCACTGTATTCAAAACATAAAATTCTAACTGAGTAAATTTGAAGATCGAATTGGCTTTATTCAGTGATTTATGAATCGGGCAGCATCCCATTGAGCAAGTAGAAAGGGGCTCTGCGGAGCTGTAAAAAATGCAAGAACTTTACAGGCAGGAGGGGGCAGAAAAGGGAAGTTTCTAGCTAAGAGTGGATTGTTTCAGGCAGGGTCACCTTCCTCTTGGGGGAAGGTGGGTGGGGGGGGTCACCCCTCTAGTGCTGACCAGGTGATTCCAGATCTATTGGTGAAAGGTCCCATTCCTGAGAGAGGCTGAAACTGCAATTAGGTTAGCTGTTAAGTCTTGGTTTGCTGACGTGGGACTTAGCACAAGTGACTCCATTTGGGGTTTGTTGTTTTTTTTTACTAACAACTGTATCTCATTCCTAGCGCTTAACCCCAGTACCTAGATACTTGCTGGTGAATGGATGACCAGACCAGTGAATTCAGAATTTCAGAGAAGTTCTTTATAATGAGAGACAGGCAGAGAAATGGCAGTTCTACCACCCAGTAAGTTTTGAACTCTTGCAGGTCTGATGCCCAAATCAAGCGTGGGAACGTGAACAGTGAGACTGAGTGAAAACACAGCAGTTCTTTGTGTTTCTGTTAGAGAAACACTGGTGGGAGACAGAGGACAAAGGAAGGAGACACAGGACCGGAGTGACCTCAGCTGGGGGCGGGGTTTCACAGTGTTGGGTGCTGCAGAGAGGTAGTCAGCAGGAGCAGGGGCTGTGTACGTCATCAGAGGCATGTTTTATTTTATTTTTTTGTTTTTATTGACGTATAGTTGATTTACAATCTTGTGCCAATCTGCTGTATGGCAAAGTGACTCAGTTATACGCATATAGACATTCTTTTTTTATATTCTTTTCCATTACAGTTTTATCACAGGATATTGACTCTAGTTCCCTGTGCTGTAGAGTAGGACCTTGTTGTTTATCCCTCCTATATATAATAGTTTACATCTGCTAATGCCACACTCCCAGCCCTTCCCTCTCCCACCCCCCTCCTCCTTGGCAACCACAAGTCTGTTCTCTATGTCTGTGAGTCTGTTGCTGTTTCATAGATAGGTTCATTTGTGCCATACTTTAGATTCCACATGTAAGTGGTATCACATGGTATTTGTCTTTCTCTTTCTGACTTACTTCACTTAATAATCTCTAGTTGCATCCATGTTGCTGCAATCATCAGAGGCATTTTAGAAGAGGCTCTGCTTGCCATAGCTTCTGGCAGCGTTGCTTCCTACAGTGGAAAGAAGAATGTTGTTGATGGGAATTCCCAAAGTTAGGCTAAAGTGGGGGTGAAGTAACTTTTCTAGGTGAAGAGGTGATCTTTTTTTTTTTCTTTTTGATTTCTATGTGTGTTTTATTATATATTAGTCTCTTACATCAAATAGAAGACAAAAAGTGGAGCTACAAACCAAAGTTACAAGAGTACTAGCTTTTCTCGTCGCCCGTCTGTCTACTTTTACCAGAGGTCTTTATTTCTTCATAAGGCTTTGAGCTACTTGTCCAGGGTCCTTGACTGCAACCTGAAGAACTCCCTGTGGCAGGCGGGTCTGGTGGTTAAGAACTCTCTCAACTCTTGATTAACTGGGAATGTCTTGATTTCTCCCTCATTTTCGAAGGAAAGTTTTGCTAGATATAGGATTCTTGGTTGACGGTTTCTTTCCTTCAACACTTCAAGTACATTGAGTCATGCCATCTGGCCTCCGAGGCTCCTGATGAGAAATCTGCTCAATGACCTTCCTGGCAAACCTTCTCTCAGCTTCATAGACTTTCATAATGTACCGTATCATGTCTTATGCAACAGAACATTTTGTATAGTATCGTGAAGTCAGTTAAGTTGTAACGTTATATATATTTTTTAATTAGTTAATTTATTTTTGGCTGTGTTGGATCTTCGTTTCTGTGCGAGGGCTTTCTCTAGTTGCGGCAAGCGGGGGCCACTCTTCATCGCGGTGCGCGGGCCTCTCACTATCGCGGCCTCTCTTGTTGCGGAGCACAGGCTCCAGACGCGCAGGCTCAGCAATTGTGGCTCACGGGCCCAGTCGCTCCGCGGCCTGTGGGATCCTCCCAGACCAGGGCTCGAACCCGTGTCCCCTGCATCGACAGGCAGACTCTCAACCACTGCGCCACCAGGGAAGCCCAGTAACGTTATTTTGAGACCAGAATTTAAGGAAAAGGAATTGAACGTTTCAAGTGTAGACATTATGAGGTCTCTAAAATTATTACGCGTTTTCAAACTAGAAATAAAAAGGCCACTGAAGTATCCTGCAGATTTTTATTTATAACAAAGTGAATACCAATATCTAATAACACACGTAAAGAAAACTTTCTTTGGGATCCTTTTTCCTAAGTGTAAAGGGGCCTTGAACTCAAAAAGTGAGAAAACCACTGTGGTGTATCCCCAGCGGTGATGGGTCCATTTCTTGCTCTGACCTCAGAGTGCACCATTGTGATGTACTTCACAGAGCCCTATGAAAGAGAAAGGTGGGCCCAGGTTTTTGGTCCTTAGAGCCCAGGAAGCTGCTTTTGGTGACCTGACGGCCTTGGACCTACAGTTAGCTTGTGTTTTCCTTGTTTGTGCCATTTTGTTGATTTTCGTTTCTCTTTTCTCTACTCTTTTTTATTTGTGTCATTGTTCTTTGTACAGTTAGCATAGTGAGTATTGTTGGTATAGTTAATACTTGATTAGCATAGTTAGTGTAGTTAGTACTAGTTAGCGCTGTTGGTACAGTTAGCGTAGTTAGCGTTGTTAGTAGAGACAGCATACTTAGCCCTGTTAGTACAGTTAGCATTGTTAGTTAGCGTAGTTAGCGTTGCTCGGTAGTGCTGTCAGTCAGTGTAGTTAGCAGATCACCAGGATGCAGGGCCTCACAGCCAAATCTGCTGGCAAGAAGGCTCGTATTGATGACTTCCGGATCCTCCACACCATTGGTGAAGGCACCTTCGGTAAAGTGAAGTTGGCCTGGCACATTCTGACCGGGACACAGGTGGCTGTGAAGGTCATAAAGAAAAGGCGTCAGAGCTTCTCAAGTGTCCAGGCACTTTCCCGGGAAGTGTGCAGTCTGAAGGCTCTGAATCACCCCAATATTGTGAAACTGCTGGGGGTGATTGACACAGAGGAGACATTTTTCGTGGTGATGGAGTACCTCAGTGGGGGGGACATGTACCGCTATTTGAAGATCCATGGCCGTATGACAGAGGCGGAGGCCCGAGGCCCGTTCCAGCAGCTGGTCTCCGCCCTGCAGCACTGCCACCGGAGGGGCATCGTGCACCGGGACCTGAAGCCACCGAGCCTCCTCTTTGATTCCAAGATGAATATCAAACTTACAGACTTTGGCCTCAGCAACAAGTGTGATGACATTTTCCAACTGGACACGAGCTGCGGCACACCCCCTTATGCTGCCCCGGAACTCTTCCTGGGGCAGAGCTCCAGCGGCCCTGCGGTGGACGTGTGGAGCCTGGGAGTAGTGCTGTACACCATGGTAACTGGGTCCCGGCCCTTTGTGGGAAAAGACTTCCAGGAGCTGCGGAAGCAAGTCCTACGAGGGCAATACCCCATCCCACCTTATCTGTCTTTGGAGATAAGGGATCTGTTACAAAAAATGATTGCCCTCAACCCCAGTGACAGAGGCACCTTACGTGACCTCATGAGGCATCCATGGGTCAACATGGGCCAGAAGGAGCCACTCCAGCCACCCTGTGAAAAGGACCTGGAGGTGACAATGGTGAGGACTCCGGGCTTGACTTGCGACCAGATCCAGGACACTGGGACAGGCAGTGTGAGCTCCAAGAAACCCAAGGTGGAGGTCTCCATCATAACTCTGAAGCCCTTCTCTTGCGGGGACCTCTGTGGCAGTGAACTTGAGCCTTCGCCGAGCCCTGTGGTGTCCTCCCTGCAAACCAGGTGGCTCTACCACAGAAAAACTGTGCCGCTGCAGGAAGACCAGCAGGCAGGGCAGAAGACCGGTGAGTCTGCCTGTCCCCCACCCAGCCTGGAGGCGAGGACTGCCACCCCCAGCCCAGCCCCCCAGTGTGGCACTGGGACATCCACCTCCAGCAGCAGCAGCAGGATTGGAGCCCCAGAGGGAAGCAGCTGCCCCCTGGGTGTGTCCAACACTGGAAGGTCCTCCCACGCTGGGCAGCCTGAGAGTGTGTCCTCATCCACTGTCTCTGGCCAGAGCCAGAAAAAGCAAGGGGTGGCTGGGAGAATCTGGAACTTTATTTTGAAACATCTTTGTTGCAAGCTGCCCAGCATGAGGCGTCATAATAAAGTGAGCCCATGTGAACCCCATGGATGACCGAGGCAGGAAGGTCAGGCCGCCGCGCTCCCTGGGGCCCGGTGCAGGGGAAGAGGAGTGTGTTCTCTGCACGGCCTTCAGCAGCATCGTATCCAAGACCCTGGCCAGCTCAGAGGATGGTCCGGAGCAGCCCGGGCGACCGAAAGCGAGGCCACCGTGGCTGCAGGTCTGCCCCTCAACCCCCACCTGGGTGAAACTTGAGAGACTGGACTGTCATTCCTGGGGCACGTCTCCCCTCCCCTACTCTTCTGTCTTCCGTGTTGGTGGGGGAGGGGGATAGTTCTTGTTCCAAGAACTCCTTGGTTCTTCCAACTCTAGTTAATAAACTTGACGCTCCAGAGAGATGCATCACACTCTGCTTCGCGTCGTCCCTGCACAGAATTGGGGCTGTGCATTTTCCAGTGAGACAAGCGTGCAGCCATGGAGCGCTGGGAGGTAGTCAGAACGACTAAAGGGAAAAATGACCTAAGAGAATTAGCACAGTGACTCCCAACAGCAACAACTGCTGCCCTGCAGGGCAGAAATGCGGAAAGTGTGTATTCCCTTCCTGCACTACCATTCCCGAACATTTTCAGAAGGGCCGAGGGGAACTTTTGGTCCCTGCGGCCTGTGTTAATTACAACAGAGAGGCCCATTAATACACAAATTTATACACAAATCCATGTATACATGTATAGCCACTTAAGTTTTTAAACTCTTCATTGAAGTTATATAACTCATTGATTTTCACAAACTAAAAATAAGTAACTTGCACCCAGATCATGAAAGAAAATATTACCATGGTACCAGTGCCCCAGAAGTCCCCCTTTGCTCCTTTCTAGACAATAGCCACCCCACATATCCTGTCTTAAAATTGCAGAGAGCAGTTTCTGTAATGCTTATATTGTTAAAAATTGTACCGTACTATCTATCCTGTCTTATATCTGTGTTTATGAGATTTCATTTTTGTGATTTATCTGAATTTGTTCCAGTACTATGTAGGATTTCACCGTGTATGAAAATACAGTGAACTTTATTGGAAAGCAGTTTGGGAGCATATATAAAAGCTGAAGATATACATATTCTGTAACTGTGAAATCCCACTACTAATTATATATTGACCAGAAATGTACACATGTGTTCAACATGTATAGTTTGAAATTGGACATTGAAAAATAGCTCTTAGAATTTTGAGTAACCACATTCAAATTCATGATTATGATCTGTTTGTAATATCTCCTTTTGCCTAGATGTATTTATTTAAAAATTTTAAATTTTATTTGAACTTAAAAAAAAACCTAGTTTACCTATTTTTCTCATCCCTCCCCCCCCCCGCCCCACCTCTTAAAACCACCCATTTGTTCTCTGTATCTATGTTGATAGAAGGGCGCTCTTTCTATTGAAATATTAGAAATGTAGGAGAAAATTAGTGGTTTTATAGATTCGCTAAAGGGAAGGTGAAGGAATGACCTCCTGATGACTTCCTTGTATCAAAAAAAAAAAAAAAAAAAAGTAAGGGCAACTTCATCAGTTGAAAATAAGGCAGAGAGATGATAGACTGGAGGTTTAGGGCTGAGGAAAAGATATGAGATAGTCATCATGGGTAGTTAATGAATGACTTCTTTAGGGAAATACAGGCTAGAAATGCCCAGTGATGTTACTCATTTGAGGCTGAAGAGCATGAATCTGTAGGAACATAACTTCATCCAGTTGTGAGAGATCTCAAGCAACACCAGGCTGCTTAGAAGTAAATGTGGGGTGTTAAATGGTTGGGTTCATCTAGATGTGCAATTATTCCACATGATGGGGATGAAGATTCATGATGGGAAACAGGGACCAGGAAATGAAAGTGTTTTATAACTCATTTATGTAAAAAATATATTAGGGAAAATCATATCATATACAATGAATGTCTTGATTATAAAACTGTGGGGATGTTGAACTGAAGGTGAGTTCTAGCATTATGAAGCTTTGTAGCGCTCTTCTGGATACACTCAGGAAAAGCAGGATGTTGCCACTTGTGGAAACTGCCTTGTTGTGAATCCATTCTGCTGTATTTCTAGCCACAATGAACCCATTTGCGGTGATACCAAGGACGCATTCAGTGCCTATAATTATTCACATCAAAATGATGCGAGATGGTGACAATTGATTTTCTGGGGGATTGCAGGTTTCGGTCATCCTGAGTTGTTGCTTCTCTTTGGTGTCTGAGGAAAATGTCTCCCCAGCGTGTGATGGGCAGACTTGTGATAGCTCCCACTATTCATGTCACCAGAAGCAGCAGTTGATGCATCATTTCCCAAGCTACTCCATTTGTTTATTTTAGAACTCTTAGTTGTAAGTCTGGAGATGCAAATGACGGAAGGAGTTGTTTTCTAATCCTCTCCCGTGTCCTTTCGGATGCCCCGGGGTGTGAGTTCAATCGTGGGGCCCAGGGAGGAACTTGAGTAGACGCTCCTTTATGAATCACTGACATGGTGTTGAGAGCTGTGTTCTTGAGTAGCTCTAGTTAAGTCAACCATCCGTTCACTAAGTCACCGGATAACTGCGTGTCACTTGTGACCGCAGGGAACTGATTGAAAGTAATAATAACTTCAAATATTTATAGCTATGAGCTAGGCCCTGTCCAGACACTTTATACATATCATGAAATTTAAGCCTTACAACAACCCTCTGCAGAATGTACTTTTATTATCTCCATTTTCCAGGGGAGGAAACTGAGGCTAAATAACTTGTCCAAAGTCAAAGAGGGAGAGGGAGACGGAGAAGGAGAGAGAGAGAGTTGGGATTCAAACCCGAGTCACATGGTCCCAGAGTCCTTGTTCTTACCCACTATGTTATACTACCTACCCCTGTGGATCCTTTTGTGTGCACCAAAGACTGAAGGCAGGGTTGGCTTAACTGTAACTTTTTATCCTGTTGGTCTTTTGTGATGCCCTCAGGGCTTAAGGGAAGAATAGTTGAGTTGGAAAAAAACCCACCTGTGAGATTTCTTTTTTCACTCCTCACACAGAACACTTTACTTTGGACACTTCTGGTCACTAAACACGTGTGGTTTTTTTTTTCCCCACAGCAAACAATTCTGCAACGCTGTCTCGGTGCCCTACCATTTAACTCAATTCTGACACTATCTACCTGGAGATGACATCAGATCCACAGGTTTAGGGCTCAGTCCCACCAGACTGCCCTCCATTTCAGATGCCAATCCCAAGTCTAGGTTGTCACCTGGACTTATTGGTTATAAGTTAGAGTTATGACCCTCTTTTTGGTTTCAGTTAATTTGCTGGAGTGGCTCACGGAGCTCAGGAAAACAGCTTATTTACATTTACCGATTTATTATAAAAGGTTATGATCGTAGATGAACACCCAGACGGAAGAGATGCATAGAGCAAGGTGGTGGGAAGGGGCATGGAGCTTCCACGCCCCCTTTGGGGTACCACACCCCGAGCACCTCATGTGTTCACCAGTCTGAAAGCTCTTTGAACCCAGTCCTTTTGGGTTTTAATGGAGCCTTTGTTACATAGGTGCAGTTGATTAAATCATTGGCCATTGGTTATTGTTTCAACCTCCAGCCTCTCCCCCTTTCGTGGAAACCTGGGGGTGGGACTGAAAGTTCCAACCTTGTATTCGCCCTCGGTTTTCCTGGCAATCAGTCCGCACCCTTAGGTGGGTTCCAAAAGTCACCTTGTTAACATAACAAAGGCATTTTTGTTGATCTCCTCACTGAGGAAATTCCAAGGGTTGTAGGAGCTCTGTGCGAGGTGGGGGGGGGGGAAAGGGGACAAAGACCAAATGTATTTCTTATGATAAATCACAATAGCACAATAGTAAAGCAAGAAGACACTGATTTTCTGAGACAAACCTCTTGTACAAAATAAATTGAGAGATAATAAATCTCTATATAAAAATGATTGTACACACACACACTTATATGCCCACAAACACATATTTACCTTTCATTTTAAAGAAATCACTAGGAAAATAAGGGTTGAAGGAAAAGTTCCTTGCTCCTTTACAAGGTAGGCAAATCAACATAGGGTAAAAATCATACCCCAAGTCACCTAATCTATTTTGGAAGAGTAAAACCAAAAGAGATGAAGAATCAGTTTTATCTTGGGGAAGTTGTTTCTGATTTTAAAATGTAAGCACGATACACATGATGATAAAATGGACTTCTCAACTCAGAATAAATGAACTTTTGTGAGAGTACATAACGCTAAAGTAATGATAATGAAGTAATTCAAATAAAGGGAAGGTTGGTGTGTGAGATGTCTCCAAAATTTTTCATGATATTTGGTTTTCCCTTTACTTAGGACTTCTTTTAAACAAGGCGAAAACTTAAGGTTTTCTGGCCTGTTTTGGACAAGTTGTTATGAATTTTAGCATCTCATCTTTAAATCTCTATTCTTGAACTCCAAATGTTTCCCTCGATTACAGTGTACAGTAATAAACAACTGCTACTCTCTGCTTGTTCCCACCCACTTGTACAAGTAAGTCTGTAGTATTTCAGGACCTCTGATTTGGTTTTCAAGAGGCTTTTTCTTGTCACTGGCTCTCCTCCATTTCTGCTGACCCAGGCTTCCAAGAGTGTGAGGGATAATGGGATACACTCTCCGAAGAGTTTGATGCCTCTCTTTTTATTTGTTTTGCTCATCACTGTATTAAAAACATAAAATTCTAACTGAGTAAATTTGAAGATCGAATTGGCTTTATTCAGTGATTTATGAATCGGGCAGCATCCCATTGAGCAAGTAGAAAGGGGCTCTGCGGAGCTGTAAAAAATGCAAGAACTTTACAGGCAGGAGGGGGCAGAAAAGGGAAGTTTCTAGCTAAGAGTGGATTGTTTCAGGCAGGGTCACCTTCCTCTTGGGGGAAGGTGGGTTGGGGGGGTCACCCCTCTAGTGCTGACCAGGTGATTCCAGATCTATTGGTGAAAGGTCCCATTCCTGAGAGAGGCTGAAACTGCAATTAGGTTAGCTGTTAAGTCTTGGTTTGCTGACGTGGGACTTAGCACAAGTGACTCCATTTGGGGTTTGTTGTTTTTTTTTACTAACAACTGTATCTCATTCCTAGCGCTTAACCCCAGTACCTAGATACTTGCTGGTGAATGGATGACCAGACCAGTGAATTCAGAATTTCAGAGAAGTTCTTTATAATGAGAGACAGGCAGAGAAATGGCAGTTCTACCACCCAGTAAGTTTTGAACTCTTGCAGGTCTGATGCCCAAATCAAGCGTGGGAACGTGAACAGTGAGACTGAGTGAAAACACAGCAGTTCTTTGTGTTTCTGTTAGAGAAACACTGGTGGGAGACAGAGGACAAAGGAAGGAGACACAGGACCGGAGTGACCTCAGCTGGGGGCGGGGTTTCACAGTGTTGGGTGCTGCAGAGAGGTAGTCAGCAGGAGCAGGGGCTGTGTACGTCATCAGAGGCATGTTTTATTTTATTTTTTTGTTTTTATTGACGTATAGTTGATTTACAATCTTGTGCCAATCTGCTGTATGGCAAAGTGACTCAGTTATACGCATATAGACATTCTTTTTTTATATTCTTTTCCATTACAGTTTTATCACAGGATATTGACTCTAGTTCCCTGTGCTGTAGAGTAGGACCTTGTTGTTTATCCCTCCTATATATAATAGTTTACATCTGCTAATGCCACACTCCCAGCCCTTCCCTCTCCCACCCCCCTCCTCCTTGGCAACCACAAGTCTGTTCTCTATGTCTGTGAGTCTGTTGCTGTTTCATAGATAGGTTCATTTGTGCCATACTTTAGATTCCACATGTAAGTGGTATCACATGGTATTTGTCTTTCTCTTTCTGACTTACTTCACTTAATAATCTCTAGTTGCATCCATGTTGCTGCAATCATCAGAGGCATTTTAGAAGAGGCTCTGCTTGCCATAGCTTCTGGCAGCGTTGCTTCCTACAGTGGAAAGAAGAATGTTGTTGATGGGAATTCCCAAAGTTAGGCTAAAGTGGGGGTGAAGTAACTTTTCTAGGTGAAGAGGTGATCTTTTTTTTTTTCTTTTTGATTTCTATGTGTGTTTTATTATATATTAGTCTCTTACATCAAATAGAAGACAAAAAGTGGAGCTACAAACCAAAGTTACAAGAGTACTAGCTTTTCTCGTCGCCCGTCTGTCTACTTTTACCAGAGGTCTTTATTTCTTCATAAGGCTTTGAGCTACTTGTCCAGGGTCCTTGACTGCAACCTGAAGAACTCCCTGTGGCAGGCGGGTCTGGTGGTTAAGAACTCTCTCAACTCTTGATTAACTGGGAATGTCTTGATTTCTCCCTCATTTTCGAAGGAAAGTTTTGCTAGATATAGGATTCTTGGTTGACGGTTTCTTTCCTTCAACACTTCAAGTACATTGAGTCATGCCATCTGGCCTCCGAGGCTCCTGATGAGAAATCTGCTCAATGACCTTCCTGGCAAACCTTCTCTCAGCTTCATAGACTTTCATAATGTACCGTATCATGTCTTATGCAACAGAACATTTTGTATAGTATCGTGAAGTCAGTTAAGTTGTAACGTTATATATATTTTTTAATTAGTTAATTTATTTTTGGCTGTGTTGGATCTTCGTTTCTGTGCGAGGGCTTTCTCTAGTTGCGGCAAGCGGGGGCCACTCTTCATCGCGGTGCGCGGGCCTCTCACTATCGCGGCCTCTCTTGTTGCGGAGCACAGGCTCCAGACGCGCAGGCTCAGCAATTGTGGCTCACGGGCCCAGTCGCTCCGCGGCCTGTGGGATCCTCCCAGACCAGGGCTCGAACCCGTGTCCCCTGCATCGACAGGCAGACTCTCAACCACTGCGCCACCAGGGAAGCCCAGTAACGTTATTTTGAGACCAGAATTTAAGGAAAAGGAATTGAACGTTTCAAGTGTAGACATTATGAGGTCTCTAAAATTATTACGCGTTTTCAAACTAGAAATAAAAAGGCCACTGAAGTATCCTGCAGATTTTTATTTATAACAAAGTGAATACCAATATCTAATAACACACGTAAAGAAAACTTTCTTTGGGATCCTTTTTCCTAAGTGTAAAGGGGCCTTGAACTCAAAAAGTGAGAAAACCACTGTGGTGTATCCCCAGCGGTGATGGGTCCATTTCTTGCTCTGACCTCAGAGTGCACCATTGTGATGTACTTCACAGAGCCCTATGAAAGAGAAAGGTGGGCCCAGGTTTTTGGTCCTTAGAGCCCAGGAAGCTGCTTTTGGTGACCTGACGGCCTTGGACCTACAGTTAGCTTGTGTTTTCCTTGTTTGTGCCATTTTGTTGATTTTCGTTTCTCTTTTCTCTACTCTTTTTTATTTGTGTCATTGTTCTTTGTACAGTTAGCATAGTGAGTATTGTTGGTATAGTTAATACTTGATTAGCATAGTTAGTGTAGTTAGTACTAGTTAGCGCTGTTGGTACAGTTAGCGTAGTTAGCGTTGTTAGTAGAGACAGCATACTTAGCCCTGTTAGTACAGTTAGCATTGTTAGTTAGCGTAGTTAGCGTTGCTCGGTAGTGCTGTCAGTCAGTGTAGTTAGCAGATCACCAGGATGCAGGGCCTCACAGCCAAATCTGCTGGCAAGAAGGCTCGTATTGATGACTTCCGGATCCTCCACACCATTGGTGAAGGCACCTTCGGTAAAGTGAAGTTGGCCTGGCACATTCTGACCGGGACACAGGTGGCTGTGAAGGTCATAAAGAAAAGGCGTCAGAGCTTCTCAAGTGTCCAGGCACTTTCCCGGGAAGTGTGCAGTCTGAAGGCTCTGAATCACCCCAATATTGTGAAACTGCTGGGGGTGATTGACACAGAGGAGACATTTTTCGTGGTGATGGAGTACCTCAGTGGGGGGGACATGTACCGCTATTTGAAGATCCATGGCCGTATGACAGAGGCGGAGGCCCGAGGCCCGTTCCAGCAGCTGGTCTCCGCCCTGCAGCACTGCCACCGGAGGGGCATCGTGCACCGGGACCTGAAGCCACCGAGCCTCCTCTTTGATTCCAAGATGAATATCAAACTTACAGACTTTGGCCTCAGCAACAAGTGTGATGACATTTTCCAACTGGACACGAGCTGCGGCACACCCCCTTATGCTGCCCCGGAACTCTTCCTGGGGCAGAGCTCCAGCGGCCCTGCGGTGGACGTGTGGAGCCTGGGAGTAGTGCTGTACACCATGGTAACTGGGTCCCGGCCCTTTGTGGGAAAGGACTTCCAGGAGCTGCGGAAGCAAGTCCTACGAGGGCAATACCCCATCCCACCTTATCTGTCTTTGGAGATAAGGGATCTGTTACAAAAAATGATTGCCCTCAACCCCAGTGACAGAGGCACCTTACGTGACCTCATGAGGCATCCATGGGTCAACATGGGCCAGAAGGAGCCACTCCAGCCACCCTGTGAAAAGGACCTGGAGGTGACAATGGTGAGGACTCCGGGCTTGACTTGCGACCAGATCCAGGACACTGGGACAGGCAGTGTGAGCTCCAAGAAACCCAAGGTGGAGGTCTCCATCATAACTCTGAAGCCCTTCTCTTGCGGGGACCTCTGTGGCAGTGAACTTGAGCCTTCGCCGAGCCCTGTGGTGTCCTCCCTGCAAACCAGGTGGCTCTACCACAGAAAAACTGTGCCGCTGCAGGAAGACCAGCAGGCAGGGCAGAAGACCGGTGAGTCTGCCTGTCCCCCACCCAGCCTGGAGGCGAGGACTGCCACCCCCAGCCCAGCCCCCCAGTGTGGCACTGGGACATCCACCTCCAGCAGCAGCAGCAGGATTGGAGCCCCAGAGGGAAGCAGCTGCCCCCTGGGTGTGTCCAACACTGGAAGGTCCTCCCACGCTGGGCAGCCTGAGAGTGTGTCCTCATCCACTGTCTCTGGCCAGAGCCAGAAAAAGCAAGGGGTGGCTGGGAGAATCTGGAACTTTATTTTGAAACATCTTTGTTGCAAGCTGCCCAGCATGAGGCGTCATAATAAAGTGAGCCCATGTGAACCCCATGGATGACCGAGGCAGGAAGGTCAGGCCGCCGCGCTCCCTGGGGCCCGGTGCAGGGGAAGAGGAGTGTGTTCTCTGCACGGCCTTCAGCAGCATCGTATCCAAGACCCTGGCCAGCTCAGAGGATGGTCCGGAGCAGCCCGGGCGACCGAAAGCGAGGCCACCGTGGCTGCAGGTCTGCCCCTCAACCCCCACCTGGGTGAAACTTGAGAGACTGGACTGTCATTCCTGGGGCACGTCTCCCCTCCCCTACTCTTCTGTCTTCCGTGTTGGTGGGGGAGGGGGATAGTTCTTGTTCCAAGAACTCCTTGGTTCTTCCAACTCTAGTTAATAAACTTGACGCTCCAGAGAGATGCATCACACTCTGCTTCGCGTCGTCCCTGCACAGAATTGGGGCTGTGCATTTTCCAGTGAGACAAGCGTGCAGCCATGGAGCGCTGGGAGGTAGTCAGAACGACTAAAGGGAAAAATGACCTAAGAGAATTAGCACAGTGACTCCCAACAGCAACAACTGCTGCCCTGCAGGGCAGAAATGCGGAAAGTGTGTATTCCCTTCCTGCACTACCATTCCCGAACATTTTCAGAAGGGCCGAGGGGAACTTTTGGTCCCTGCGGCCTGTGTTAATTACAACAGAGAGGCCCATTAATACACAAATTTATACACAAATCCATGTATACATGTATAGCCACTTAAGTTTTTAAACTCTTCATTGAAGTTATATAACTCATTGATTTTCACAAACTAAAAATAAGTAACTTGCACCCAGATCATGAAAGAAAATATTACCATGGTACCAGTGCCCCAGAAGTCCCCCTTTGCTCCTTTCTAGACAATAGCCACCCCACATATCCTGTCTTAAAATTGCAGAGAGCAGTTTCTGTAATGCTTATATTGTTAAAAATTGTACCGTACTATCTATCCTGTCTTATATCTGTGTTTATGAGATTTCATTTTTGTGATTTATCTGAATTTGTTCCAGTACTATGTAGGATTTCACCGTGTATGAAAATACAGTGAACTTTATTGGAAAGCAGTTTGGGAGCATATATAAAAGCTGAAGATATACATATTCTGTAACTGTGAAATCCCACTACTAATTATATATTGACCAGAAATGTACACATGTGTTCAACATGTATAGTTTGAAATTGGACATTGAAAAATAGCTCTTAGAATTTTGAGTAACCACATTCAAATTCATGATTATGATCTGTTTGTAATATCTCCTTTTGCCTAGATGTATTTATTTAAAAATTTTAAATTTTATTTGAACTTAAAAAAAAACCTAGTTTACCTATTTTTCTCATCCCTCCCCCCCCCCGCCCCACCTCTTAAAACCACCCATTTGTTCTCTGTATCTATGTTGATAGAAGGGCGCTCTTTCTATTGAAATATTAGAAATGTAGGAGAAAATTAGTGGTTTTATAGATTCGCTAAAGGGAAGGTGAAGGAATGACCTCCTGATGACTTCCTTGTATCAAAAAAAAAAAAAAAAAAAAGTAAGGGCAACTTCATCAGTTGAAAATAAGGCAGAGAGATGATAGACTGGAGGTTTAGGGCTGAGGAAAAGATATGAGATAGTCATCATGGGTAGTTAATGAATGACTTCTTTAGGGAAATACAGGCTAGAAATGCCCAGTGATGTTACTCATTTGAGGCTGAAGAGCATGAATCTGTAGGAACATAACTTCATCCAGTTGTGAGAGATCTCAAGCAACACCAGGCTGCTTAGAAGTAAATGTGGGGTGTTAAATGGTTGGGTTCATCTAGATGTGCAATTATTCCACATGATGGGGATGAAGATTCATGATGGGAAACAGGGACCAGGAAATGAAAGTGTTTTATAACTCATTTATGTAAAAAATATATTAGGGAAAATCATATCATATACAATGAATGTCTTGATTATAAAACTGTGGGGATGTTGAACTGAAGGTGAGTTCTAGCATTATGAAGCTTTGTAGCGCTCTTCTGGATACACTCAGGAAAAGCAGGATGTTGCCACTTGTGGAAACTGCCTTGTTGTGAATCCATTCTGCTGTATTTCTAGCCACAATGAACCCATTTGCGGTGATACCAAGGACGCATTCAGTGCCTATAATTATTCACATCAAAATGATGCGAGATGGTGACAATTGATTTTCTGGGGGATTGCAGGTTTCGGTCATCCTGAGTTGTTGCTTCTCTTTGGTGTCTGAGGAAAATGTCTCCCCAGCGTGTGATGGGCAGACTTGTGATAGCTCCCACTATTCATGTCACCAGAAGCAGCAGTTGATGCATCATTTCCCAAGCTACTCCATTTGTTTATTTTAGAACTCTTAGTTGTAAGTCTGGAGATGCAAATGACGGAAGGAGTTGTTTTCTAATCCTCTCCCGTGTCCTTTCGGATGCCCCGGGGTGTGAGTTCAATCGTGGGGCCCAGGGACGAACTTGAGTAGACGCTCCTTTATGAATCACTGACATGGTGTTGAGAGCTGTGTTCTTGAGTAGCTCTAGTTAAGTCAACCATCCGTTCACTAAGTCACCGGATAACTGCGTGTCACTTGTGACCGCAGGGAACTGATTGAAAGTAATAATAACTTCAAATATTTATAGCTATGAGCTAGGCCCTGTCCAGACACTTTATACATATCATGAAATTTAAGCCTTACAACAACCCTCTGCAGAATGTACTTTTATTATCTCCATTTTCCAGGGGAGGAAACTGAGGCTAAATAACTTGTCCAAAGTCAAAGAGGGAGAGGGAGACGGAGAAGGAGAGAGAGAGAGTTGGGATTCAAACCCGAGTCACATGGTCCCAGAGTCCTTGTTCTTACCCACTATGTTATACTACCTACCCCTGTGGATCCTTTTGTGTGCACCAAAGACTGAAGGCAGGGTTGGCTTAACTGTAACTTTTTATCCTGTTGGTCTTTTGTGATGCCCTCAGGGCTTAAGGGAAGAATAGTTGAGTTGGAAAAAAACCCACCTGTGAGATTTCTTTTTTCACTCCTCACACAGAACACTTTACTTTGGACACTTCTGGTCACTAAACACGTGTGGTTTTTTTTTTCCCCACAGCAAACAATTCTGCAACGCTGTCTCGGTGCCCTACCATTTAACTCAATTCTGACACTATCTACCTGGAGATGACATCAGATCCACAGGTTTAGGGCTCAGTCCCACCAGACTGCCCTCCATTTCAGATGCCAATCCCAAGTCTAGGTTGTCACCTGGACTTATTGGTTATAAGTTAGAGTTATGACCCTCTTTTTGGTTTCAGTTAATTTGCTGGAGTGGCTCACGGAGCTCAGGAAAACAGCTTATTTACATTTACCGATTTATTATAAAAGGTTATGATCGTAGATGAACACCCAGACGGAAGAGATGCATAGAGCAAGGTGGTGGGAAGGGGCATGGAGCTTCCACGCCCCCTTTGGGGTACCACACCCCGAGCACCTCATGTGTTCACCAGTCTGAAAGCTCTTTGAACCCAGTCCTTTTGGGTTTTAATGGAGCCTTTGTTACATAGGTGCAGTTGATTAAATCATTGGCCATTGGTTATTGTTTCAACCTCCAGCCTCTCCCCCTTTCGTGGAAACCTGGGGGTGGGACTGAAAGTTCCAACCTTGTATTCGCCCTCGGTTTTCCTGGCAATCAGTCCGCACCCTTAGGTGGGTTCCAAAAGTCACCTTGTTAACATAACAAAGGCATTTTTGTTGATCTCCTCACTGAGGAAATTCCAAGGGTTGTAGGAGCTCTGTGCGAGGTGGGGGGGGGGGGAAAGGGGACAAAGACCAAATGTATTTCTTATGATAAATCACAATAGCACAATAGTAAAGCAAGAAGACACTGATTTTCTGAGACAAACCTCTTGTACAAAATAAATTGAGAGATAATAAATCTCTATATAAAAATGATTGTACACACACACACTTATATGCCCACAAACACATATTTACCTTTCATTTTAAAGAAATCACTAGGAAAATAAGGGTTGAAGGAAAAGTTCCTTGCTCCTTTACAAGGTAGGCAAATCAACATAGGGTAAAAATCATACCCCAAGTCACCTATTCTATTTTGGAAGAGTAAAACCAAAAGAGATGAAGAATCAGTTTTATCTTGGGGAAGTTGTTTCTGATTTTAAAATGTAAGCACGATACACATGATGATAAAATGGACTTCTCAACTCAGAATAAATGAACTTTTGTGAGAGTACATAACGCTAAAGTAATGATAATGAAGTAATTCAAATAAAGGGAAGGTTGGTGTGTGAGATGTCTCCAAAATTTTTCATAATATTTGGTTTTCCCTTTACTTAGGACTTCTTTTAAACAAGGCGAAAACTTAAGGTTTTCTGGCCTGTTTTGGACAAGTTGTTATGAATTTTAGCATCTCATCTTTAAATCTCTATTCTTGAACTCCAAATGTTTCCCTCGATTACAGTGTACAGTAATAAACAACTGCTACTCTCTGCTTGTTCCCACCCACTTGTACAAGTAAGTCTGTAGTATTTCAGGACCTCTGATTTGGTTTTCAAGAGGCTTTTTCTTGTCACTGGCTCTCCTCCATTTCTGCTGACCCAGGCTTCCAAGAGTGTGAGGGATAATGGGATACACTCTCCGAAGAGTTTGATGCCTCTCTTTTTATTTGTTTTGCTCATCACTGTATTAAAAACATAAAATTCTAACTGAGTAAATTTGAAGATCGAATTGGCTTTATTCAGTGATTTATGAATCGGGCAGCATCCCATTGAGCAAGTAGAAAGGGGCTCTGCGGAGCTGTAAAAAATGCAAGAACTTTACAGGCAGGAGGGGGCAGAAAAGGGAAGTTTCTAGCTAAGAGTGGATTGTTTCAGGCAGGGTCACCTTCCTCTTGGGGGAAGGTGGGTGGGGGGGGTCACCCCTCTAGTGCTGACCAGGTGATTCCAGATCTATTGGTGAAAGGTCCCATTCCTGAGAGAGGCTGAAACTGCAATTAGGTTAGCTGTTAAGTCTTGGTTTGCTGACGTGGGACTTAGCACAAGTGACTCCATTTGGGGTTTGTTGTTTTTTTTTACTAACAACTGTATCTCATTCCTAGCGCTTAACCCCAGTACCTAGATACTTGCTGGTGAATGGATGACCAGACCAGTGAATTCAGAATTTCAGAGAAGTTCTTTATAATGAGAGACAGGCAGAGAAATGGCAGTTCTACCACCCAGTAAGTTTTGAACTCTTGCAGGTCTGATGCCCAAATCAAGCGTGGGAACGTGAACAGTGAGACTGAGTGAAAACACAGCAGTTCTTTGTGTTTCTGTTAGAGAAACACTGGTGGGAGACAGAGGACAAAGGAAGGAGACACAGGACCGGAGTGACCTCAGCTGGGGGCGGGGTTTCACAGTGTTGGGTGCTGCAGAGAGGTAGTCAGCAGGAGCAGGGGCTGTGTACGTCATCAGAGGCATGTTTTATTTTATTTTTTTGTTTTTATTGACGTATAGTTGATTTACAATCTTGTGCCAATCTGCTGTATGGCAAAGTGACTCAGTTATACGCATATAGACATTCTTTTTTTATATTCTTTTCCATTACAGTTTTATCACAGGATATTGACTCTAGTTCCCTGTGCTGTAGAGTAGGACCTTGTTGTTTATCCCTCCTATATATAATAGTTTACATCTGCTAATGCCACACTCCCAGCCCTTCCCTCTCCCACCCCCCTCCTCCTTGGCAACCACAAGTCTGTTCTCTATGTCTGTGAGTCTGTTGCTGTTTCATAGATAGGTTCATTTGTGCCATACTTTAGATTCCACATGTAAGTGGTATCACATGGTATTTGTCTTTCTCTTTCTGACTTACTTCACTTAATAATCTCTAGTTGCATCCATGTTGCTGCAATCATCAGAGGCATTTTAGAAGAGGCTCTGCTTGCCATAGCTTCTGGCAGCGTTGCTTCCTACAGTGGAAAGAAGAATGTTGTTGATGGGAATTCCCAAAGTTAGGCTAAAGTGGGGGTGAAGTAACTTTTCTAGGTGAAGAGGTGATCTTTTTTTTTTTCTTTTTGATTTCTATGTGTGTTTTATTATATATTAGTCTCTTAAATCAAATAGAAGACAAAAAGTGGAGCTACAAACCAAAGTTACAAGAGTACTAGCTTTTCTCGTCGCCCGTCTGTCTACTTTTACCAGAGGTCTTTATTTCTTCATAAGGCTTTGAGCTACTTGTCCAGGGTCCTTGACTGCAACCTGAAGAACTCCCTGTGGCAGGCGGGTCTGGTGGTTAAGAACTCTCTCAACTCTTGATTAACTGGGAATGTCTTGATTTCTCCCTCATTTTCGAAGGAAAGTTTTGCTAGATATAGGATTCTTGGTTGACGGTTTCTTTCCTTCAACACTTCAAGTACATTGAGTCATGCCATCTGGCCTCCGAGGCTCCTGATGAGAAATCTGCTCAATGACCTTCCTGGCAAACCTTCTCTCAGCTTCATAGACTTTCATAATGTACCGTATCATGTCTTATGCAACAGAACATTTTGTATAGTATCGTGAAGTCAGTTAAGTTGTAACGTTATATATTTTTTTTAATTAGTTAATTTATTTTTGGCTGTGTTGGATCTTCGTTTCTGTGCGAGGGCTTTCTCTAGTTGCGGCAAGCGGGGGCCACTCTTCATCGCGGTGCGCGGGCCTCTCACTATCGCGGCCTCTCTTGTTGCGGAGCACAGGCTCCAGACGCGCAGGCTCAGCAATTGTGGCTCACGGGCCCAGTCGCTCCGCGGCCTGTGGGATCCTCCCAGACCAGGGCTCGAACCCGTGTCCCCTGCATCGACAGGCAGACTCTCAACCACTGCGCCACCAGGGAAGCCCAGTAACGTTATTTTGAGACCAGAATTTAAGGAAAAGGAATTGAACGTTTCAAGTGTAGACATTATGAGGTCTCTAAAATTATTACGCGTTTTCAAACTAGAAATAAAAAGGCCACTGAAGTATCCTGCAGATTTTTATTTATAACAAAGTGAATACCAATATCTAATAACACACGTAAAGAAAACTTTCTTTGGGATCCTTTTTCCTAAGTGTAAAGGGGCCTTGAACTCAAAAAGTGAGAAAACCACTGTGGTGTATCCCCAGCGGTGATGGGTCCATTTCTTGCTCTGACCTCAGAGTGCACCATTGTGATGTACTTCACAGAGCCCTATGAAAGAGAAAGGTGGGCCCAGGTTTTTGGTCCTTAGAGCCCAGGAAGCTGCTTTTGGTGACCTGACGGCCTTGGACCTACAGTTAGCTTGTGTTTTCCTTGTTTGTGCCATTTTGTTGATTTTCGTTTCTCTTTTCTCTACTCTTTTTTATTTGTGTCATTGTTCTTTGTACAGTTAGCATAGTGAGTATTGTTGGTATAGTTAATACTTGATTAGCATAGTTAGTGTAGTTAGTACTAGTTAGCGCTGTTGGTACAGTTAGCGTAGTTAGCGTTGTTAGTAGAGACAGCATACTTAGCCCTGTTAGTACAGTTAGCATTGTTAGTTAGCGTAGTTAGCGTTGCTCGGTAGTGCTGTCAGTCAGTGTAGTTAGCAGATCACCAGGATGCAGGGCCTCACAGCCAAATCTGCTGGCAAGAAGGCTCGTATTGATGACTTCCGGATCCTCCACACCATTGGTGAAGGCACCTTCGGTAAAGTGAAGTTGGCCTGGCACATTCTGACCGGGACACAGGTGGCTGTGAAGGTCATAAAGAAAAGGCGTCAGAGCTTCTCAAGTGTCCAGGCACTTTTCCGGGAAGTGTGCAGTCTGAAGGCTCTGAATCACCCCAATATTGTGAAACTGCTGGGGGTGATTGACACAGAGGAGACATTTTTCGTGGTGATGGAGTACCTCAGTGGGGGGGACATGTACCGCTATTTGAAGATCCATGGCCGTATGACAGAGGCGGAGGCCCGAGGCCCGTTCCAGCAGCTGGTCTCCGCCCTGCAGCACTGCCACCGGAGGGGCATCGTGCACCGGGACCTGAAGCCACCGAGCCTCCTCTTTGATTCCAAGATGAATATCAAACTTACAGACTTTGGCCTCAGCAACAAGTGTGATGACATTTTCCAACTGGACACGAGCTGCGGCACACCCCCTTATGCTGCCCCGGAACTCTTCCTGGGGCAGAGCTCCAGCGGCCCTGCGGTGGACGTGTGGAGCCTGGGAGTAGTGCTGTACACCATGGTAACTGGGTCCCGGCCCTTTGTGGGAAAAGACTTCCAGGAGCTGCGGAAGCAAGTCCTACGAGGGCAATACCCCATCCCACCTTATCTGTCTTTGGAGATAAGGGATCTGTTACAAAAAATGATTGCCCTCAACCCCAGTGACAGAGGCACCTTACGTGACCTCATGAGGCATCCATGGGTCAACATGGGCCAGAAGGAGCCACTCCAGCCACCCTGTGAAAAGGACCTGGAGGTGACAATGGTGAGGACTCCGGGCTTGACTTGCGACCAGATCCAGGACACTGGGACAGGCAGTGTGAGCTCCAAGAAACCCAAGGTGGAGGTCTCCATCATAACTCTGAAGCCCTTCTCTTGCGGGGACCTCTGTGGCAGTGAACTTGAGCCTTCGCCGAGCCCTGTGGTGTCCTCCCTGCAAACCAGGTGGCTCTACCACAGAAAAACTGTGCCGCTGCAGGAAGACCAGCAGGCAGGGCAGAAGACCGGTGAGTCTGCCTGTCCCCCACCCAGCCTGGAGGCGAGGACTGCCACCCCCAGCCCAGCCCCCCAGTGTGGCACTGGGACATCCACCTCCAGCAGCAGCAGCAGGATTGGAGCCCCAGAGGGAAGCAGCTGCCCCCTGGGTGTGTCCAACACTGGAAGGTCCTCCCACGCTGGGCAGCCTGAGAGTGTGTCCTCATCCACTGTCTCTGGCCAGAGCCAGAAAAAGCAAGGGGTGGCTGGGAGAATCTGGAACTTTATTTTGAAACATCTTTGTTGCAAGCTGCCCAGCATGAGGCGTCATAATAAAGTGAGCCCATGTGAACCCCATGGATGACCGAGGCAGGAAGGTCAGGCCGCCGCGCTCCCTGGGGCCCGGTGCAGGGGAAGAGGAGTGTGTTCTCTGCACGGCCTTCAGCAGCATCGTATCCAAGACCCTGGCCAGCTCAGAGGATGGTCCGGAGCAGCCCGGGCGACCGAAAGCGAGGCCACCGTGGCTGCAGGTCTGCCCCTCAACCCCCACCTGGGTGAAACTTGAGAGACTGGACTGTCATTCCTGGGGCACGTCTCCCCTCCCCTACTCTTCTGTCTTCCGTGTTGGTGGGGGAGGGGGATAGTTCTTGTTCCAAGAACTCCTTGGTTCTTCCAACTCTAGTTAATAAACTTGACGCTCCAGAGAGATGCATCACACTCTGCTTCGCGTCGTCCCTGCACAGAATTGGGGCTGTGCATTTTCCAGTGAGACAAGCGTGCAGCCATGGAGCGCTTGGAGGTAGTCAGAACGACTAAAGGGAAAAATGACCTAAGAGAATTAGCACAGTGACTCCCAACAGCAACAACTGCTGCCCTGCAGGGCAGAAATGCGGAAAGTGTGTATTCCCTTCCTGCACTACCATTCCCGAACATTTTCAGAAGGGCCGAGGGGAACTTTTGGTCCCTGCGGCCTGTGTTAATTACAACAGAGAGGCCCATTAATACACAAATTTATACACAAATCCATGTATACATGTATAGCCACTTAAGTTTTTAAACTCTTCATTGAAGTTATATAACTCATTGATTTTCACAAACTAAAAATAAGTAACTTGCACCCAGATCATGAAAGAAAATATTACCATGGTACCAGTGCCCCAGAAGTCCCCCTTTGCTCCTTTCTAGACAATAGCCACCCCACATATCCTGTCTTAAAATTGCAGAGAGCAGTTTCTGTAATGCTTATATTGTTAAAAATTGTACCGTACTATCTATCCTGTCTTATATCTGTGTTTATGAGATTTCATTTTTGTGATTTATCTGAATTTGTTCCAGTACTATGTAGGATTTCACTGTGTATGAAAATACAGTGAACTTTATTGGAAAGCAGTTTGGGAGCATATATAAAAGCTGAAGATATACATATTCTGTAACTGTGAAATCCCACTACTAATTATATATTGACCAGAAATGTACACATGTGTTCAACATGTATAGTTTGAAATTGGACATTGAAAAATAGCTCTTAGAATTTTGAGTAACCACATTCAAATTCATGATTATGATCTGTTTGTAATATCTCCTTTTGCCTAGATGTATTTATTTAAAAATTTTAAATTTTATTTGAACTTAAAAAAAAACCTAGTTTACCTATTTTTCTCATCCCTCCCCCCCCGCCCCACCTCTTAAAACCACCCATTTGTTCTCTGTATCTATGTTGATAGAAGGGCGCTCTTTCTAAGGAAATATTAGAAATGTAGGAGAAAATTAGTGGTTTTATAGATTCGCTAAAGGGAAGGTGAAGGAATGACCTCCTGATGACTTCCTTGTATCAAAAAAAAAAAAAAAAAATGTAAGGGCAACTTCATCAGTTGAAAATAAGGCAGAGAGATGATAGACTGGAGGTTTAGGGCTGAGGAAAAGATATGAGATAGTCATCATGGGTAGTTAATGAATGACTTCTTTAGGGAAATACAGGCTAGAAATGCCCAGTGATGTTACTCATTTGAGGCTGAAGAGCATGAATCTGTAGGAACATAACTTCATCCAGTTGTGAGAGATCTCAAGCAACACCAGGCTGCTTAGAAGTAAATGTGGGGTGTTAAATGGTTGGGTTCATCTAGATGTGCAATTATTCCACATGATGGGGATGAAGATTCATGATGGGAAACAGGGACCAGGAAATGAAAGTGTTTTATAATTCATTTATGTAAAAAATATATTAGGGAAAATCATATCATATACAATGAATGTCTTGATTATAAAACTGTGGGGATGTTGAACTGAAGGTGAGTTCTAGCATTATGAAGCTTTGTAGCGCTCTTCTGGATACACTCAGGAAAAGCAGGATGTTGCCACTTGTGGAAACTGCCTTGTTGTGAATCCATTCTGCTGTATTTCTAGCCACAATGAACCCATTTGCGGTGATACCAAGGACGCATTCAGTGCCTATAATTATTCACATCAAAATGATGCGAGATGGTGACAATTGATTTTCTGGGGGATTGCAGGTTTCGGTCATCCTGAGTTGTTGCTTCTCTTTGGTGTCTGAGGAAAATGTCTCCCCAGCGTGTGATGGGCAGACTTGTGATAGCTCCCACTATTCATGTCACCAGAAGCAGCAGTTGATGCATCATTTCCCAAGCTACTCCATTTGTTTATTTTAGAACTCTTAGTTGTAAGTCTGGAGATGCAAATGACGGAAGGAGTTGTTTTCTAATCCTCTCCCGTGTCCTTTCGGATGCCCCGGGGTGTGAGTTCAATCGTGGGGCCCAGGGAGGAACTTGAGTAGACGCTCCTTTATGAATCACTGACATGGTGTTGAGAGCTGTGTTCTTGAGTAGCTCTAGTTAAGTCAACCATCCGTTCACTAAGTCACCGGATAACTGCGTGTCACTTGTGACCGCAGGGAACTGATTGAAAGTAATAATAACTTCAAATATTTATAGCTATGAGCTAGGCCCTGTCCAGACACTTTATACATATCATGAAATTTAAGCCTTACAACAACCCTCTGCAGAATGTACTTTTATTATCTCCATTTTCCAGGGGAGGAAACTGAGGCTAAATAACTTGTCCAAAGTCAAAGAGGGAGAGGGAGACGGAGAAGGAGAGAGAGAGAGTTGGGATTCAAACCCGAGTCACATGGTCCCAGAGTCCTTGTTCTTACCCACTATGTTATACTACCTACCCCTGTGGATCCTTTTGCGTGCACCAAAGACTGAAGGCAGGGTTGGCTTAACTGTAACTTTTTATCCTGTTGGTCTTTTGTGATGCCCTCAGGGCTTAAGGGAAGAATAATTGAGTTGGAAAAAAACCCACCTGTGAGATTTCTTTTTTCACTCCTCACACAGAACACTTTACTTTGGACACTTCTGGTCACTAAACACGTGTGGTTTTTTTTTCCCCACAGCAAACAATTCTGCAACGCTGTCTCGGTGCCCTACCATTTAACTCAATTCTGACACTATCTACCTGGAGATGACATCAGATCCACAGGTTTAGGGCTCAGTCCCACCAGACTGCCCTCCATTTCAGATGCCAATCCCAAGTCTAGGTTGTCACCTGGACTTATTGGTTATAAGTTAGAGTTATGACCCTCTTTTTGGTTTCAGTTAATTTGCTGGAGTGGCTCACGGAGCTCAGGAAAACAGCTTATTTACATTTACCGATTTATTATAAAAGGTTATGATCGTAGATGAACACCCAGACGGAAGAGATGCATAGAGCAAGT
Source organism: Balaenoptera borealis (assembly GCF_965194805.1). Classification (NCBI taxonomy): domain Eukaryota; kingdom Metazoa; phylum Chordata; class Mammalia; order Artiodactyla; family Balaenopteridae; genus Balaenoptera; species Balaenoptera borealis. Next base: position 53,860 of record NW_028122864.1, on the reverse strand, counting down.
GGTGGGAAGGGGCATGGAGCTTCCACGCCCCCTTTGGGGTACCACACCCCGAGCACCTCATGTGTTCACCAGTCTGAAAGCTCTTTGAACCCAGTCCTTTTGGGGTTTAATGGAGCCTTTGTTACATAGGTGCCGTTGATTAAATCATTGGCCATTGGTTATTGTTTCAACCTCCAGCCTCTCCCCCTTTCGTGGAAACCTGGGGGTGGGACTGAAAGTTCCAACCTTGTATTCGCCCTCGGTTTTCCTGGCAATCAGTCCGCACCCTTAGGTGTGTTCCAAAAGTCACCTTGTTAACATAACAAAGGCATTTTTGTTGATCTCCTCACTGAGGAAATTCCAAGGGTTGTAGGAGCTCTGTGCGAGGTGGGGGGGGGGGGAAAGGGGACAAAGACCAAATGTATTTCTTATGATAAATCACAATAGCACAATAGTAAAGCAAGAAGACACTGATTTTCTGAGACAAACCTCTTGTACAAAATAAATTGAGAGATAATAAATCTCTATATAAAAATGATTGTACACACACACACTTATATGCCCACAAACACATATTTACCTTTCATTTTAAAGAAATCACTAGGAAAATAAGGGTTGAAGGAAAAGTTCCTTGCTCCTTTACAAGGTAGGCAAATCAACATAGGGTAAAAATCATACCCCAAGTCACCTATTCTATTTTGGAAGAGTAAAACCAAAAGAGATGAAGAATCAGTTTTATCTTGGGGAAGTTGTTTCTGATTTTAAAATGTAAGCACGATACACATGATGATAAAATGGACTTCTCAACTCAGAATAAATGAACTTTTGTGAGAGTACATAACGCTAAAGTAATGATAATGAAGTAATTCAAATAAAGGGAAGGTTGGTGTGTGAGAAGTCTCCAAAATTTTTCATAATATTTGGTTTTCCCTTTACTTAGGACTTCTTTTAAACAAGGCGAAAACTTAAGGTTTTCTGGCCTGTTTTGGACAAGTTGTTATGAATTTTAGCATCTCATCTTTAAATCTCTATTCTTGAACTCCAAATGTTTCCCTCGATTACAGTGTACAGTAATAAACAACTGCTACTCTCTGCTTGTTCCCACCCACTTGTACAAGTAAGTCTGTAGTATTTCAGGACCTCTGATTTGGTTTTCAAGAGGCTTTTTCTTGTCACTGGCTCTCCTCCATTTCTGCTGACCCAGGCTTCCAAGAGTGTGAGGGATAATGGGATACACTCTCCGAAGAGTTTGATGCCTCTCTTTTTATTTGTTTTGCTCATCACTGTATTAAAAACATAAAATTCTAACTGAGTAAATTTGAAGATCGAATTGGCTTTATTCAGTGATTTATGAATCGGGCAGCATCCCATTGAGCAAGTAGAAAGGGGCTCTGCGGAGCTGTAAAAAATGCAAGAACTTTACAGGCAGGAGGGGGCAGAAAAGGGAAGTTTCTAGCTAAGAGTGGATTGTTTCAGGCAGGGTCACCTTCCTCTTGGGGGAAGGTGGGTGGGGGGGGGGTCACCCCTCTAGTGCTGACCAGGTGATTCCAGATCTATTGGTGAAAGGTCCCATTCCTGAGAGAGGCTGAAACTGCAATTAGGTTAGCTGTTAAGTCTTGGTTTGCTGACGTGGGACTTAGCACAAGTGACTCCATTTGGGGTTTGTTGTTTTTTTACTAACAACTGTATCTCATTCCTAGCGCTTAACCCCAGTACCTAGATACTTGCTGGTGAATGGATGACCAGACCAGTGAATTCAGAATTTCAGAGAAGTTCTTTATAATGAGAGACAGGCAGAGAAATGGCAGTTCTACCACCCAGTAAGTTTTGAACTCTTGCAGGTCTGATGCCCAAATCAAGCGTGGGAACGTGAACAGTGAGACTGAGTGAAAACACAGCAGTTCTTTGTGTTTCTGTTAGAGAAACACTGGTGGGAGACAGAGGACAAAGGAAGGAGACACAGGACCGGAGTGACCTCAGCTGGGGGCGGGGTTTCACAGTGTTGGGTGCTGCAGAGAGGTAGTCAGCAGGAGCAGGGGCTGTGTACGTCATCAGAGGCATGTTTTATTTTATTTTTTTGTTTTTATTGACGTATAGTTGATTTACAATCTTGTGCCAATCTGCTGTATGGCAAAGTGACTCAGTTATACGCATATAGACATTCTTTTTTTATATTCTTTTCCATTACAGTTTTATCACAGGATATTGACTCTAGTTCCCTGTGCTGTAGAGTAGGACCTTGTTGTTTATCCCTCCTATATATAATAGTTTACATCTGCTAATGCCACACTCCCAGCCCTTCCCTCTCCCACCCCCCTCCTCCTTGGCAACCACAAGTCTGTTCTCTATGTCTGTGAGTCTGTTGCTGTTTCATAGATAGGTTCATTTGTGCCATACTTTAGATTCCACATGTAAGTGGTATCACATGGTATTTGTCTTTCTCTTTCTGACTTACTTCACTTAATAATCTCTAGTTGCATCCATGTTGCTGCAATCATCAGAGGCATTTTAGAAGAGGCTCTGCTTGCCATAGCTTCTGGCAGCGTTGCTTCCTACAGTGGAAAGAAGAATGTTGTTGATGGGAATTCCCAAAGTTAGGCTAAAGTGGGGGTGAAGTAACTTTTCTAGGTGAAGAGGTGATCTTTTTTTTTTTCTTTTTGATTTCTATGTGTGTTTTATTATATATTAGTCTCTTACATCAAATAGAAGACAAAAAGTGGAGCTACAAACCAAAGTTACAACAGTACTAGCTTTTCTCGTCGCCCGTCTGTCTACTTTTACCAGAGGTCTTTATTTCTTCATAAGGCTTTGAGCTACTTGTCCAGGGTCCTTGACTGCAACCTGAAGAACTCCCTGTGGCAGGCGGGTCTGGTGGTTAAGAACTCTCTCAACTCTTGATTAACTGGGAATGTCTTGATTTCTCCCTCATTTTCGAAGGAAAGTTTTGCTAGATATAGGATTCTTGGTTGACGGTTTCTTTCCTTCAACACTTCAAGTACATTGAGTCATGCCATCTGGCCTCCGAGGCTCCTGATGAGAAATCTGCTCAATGACCTTCCTGGCAAACCTTCTCTCAGCTTCATAGACTTTCATAATGTACCGTATCATGTCTTATGCAACAGAACATTTTGTATAGTATCGTGAAGTCAGTTAAGTTGTAACGTTATATATTTTTTTTAATTAGTTAATTTATTTTTGGCTGTGTTGGATCTTCGTTTCTGTGCGAGGGCTTTCTCTAGTTGCGGCAAGCGGGGGCCACTCTTCATCGCGGTGCGCGGGCCTCTCACTATCGCGGCCTCTCTTGTTGCGGAGCACAGGCTCCAGACGCGCAGGCTCAGCAATTGTGGCTCACGGGCCCAGTCGCTCCGCGGCCTGTGGGATCCTCCCAGACCAGGGCTCGAACCCGTGTCCCCTGCATCGACAGGCAGACTCTCAACCACTGCGCCACCAGGGAAGCCCAGTAACGTTATTTTGAGACCAGAATTTAAGGAAAAGGAATTGAACGTTTCAAGTGTAGTCATTATGAGGTCTCTAAAATTATTACGCGTTTTCAAACTAGAAATAAAAAGGCCACTGAAGTATCCTGCAGATTTTTATTTATAACAAAGTGAATACCAATATCTAATAACACACGTAAAGAAAACTTTCTTTGGGATCCTTTTTCCTAAGTGTAAAGGGGCCTTGAACTCAAAAAGTGAGAAAACCACTGTGGTGTATCCCCAGCGGTGATGGGTCCATTTCTTGCTCTGACCTCAGAGTGCACCATTGTGATGTACTTCACAGAGCCCTATGAAAGAGAAAGGTGGGCCCAGGTTTTTGGTCCTTAGAGCCCAGGAAGCTGCTTTTGGTGACCTGACGGGCTTGGACCTACAGTTAGCTTGTGTTTTCCTTGTTTGTGCCATTTTGTTGATTTTCGTTTCTCTTTTCTCTACTCTTTTTTATTTGTGTCATTGTTCTTTGTACAGTTAGCATAGTGAGTATTGTTGGTATAGTTAATACTTGATTAGCATAGTTAGTGTAGTTAGTACTAGTTAGCGCTGTTGGTACAGTTAGCGTAGTTAGCGTTGTTAGTAGAGACAGCATACTTAGCCCTGTTAGTACAGTTAGCATTGTTAGTTAGCGTAGTTAGCGTTGCTCGGTAGTGCTGTCAGTCAGTGTAGTTAGCAGATCACCAGGATGCAGGGCCTCACAGCCAAATCTGCTGGCAAGAAGGCTCGTATTGATGACTTCCGGATCCTCCACACCATTGGTGAAGGCACCTTCGGTAAAGTGAAGTTGGCCTGGCACATTCTGACCGGGACACAGGTGGCTGTGAAGGTCATAAAGAAAAGGCGTCAGAGCTTCTCAAGTGTCCAGGCACTTTTCCGGGAAGTGTGCAGTCTGAAGGCTCTGAATCACCCCAATATTGTGAAACTGCTGGGGGTGATTGACACAGAGGAGACATTTTTCGTGGTGATGGAGTACCTCAGTGGGGGGGACATGTACCGCTATTTGAAGATCCATGGCCGTATGACAGAGGCGGAGGCCCGAGGCCCGTTCCAGCAGCTGGTCTCCGCCCTGCAGCACTGCCACCGGAGGGGCATCGTGCACCGGGACCTGAAGCCACCGAGCCTCCTCTTTGATTCCAAGATGAATATCAAACTTACAGACTTTGGCCTCAGCAACAAGTGTGATGACATTTTCCAACTGGACACGAGCTGCGGCACACCCCCTTATGCTGCCCCGGAACTCTTCCTGGGGCAGAGCTCCAGCGGCCCTGCGGTGGACGTGTGGAGCCTGGGAGTAGTGCTGTACACCATGGTAACTGGGTCCCGGCCCTTTGTGGGAAAAGACTTCCAGGAGCTGCGGAAGCAAGTCCTACGAGGGCAATACCCCATCCCACCTTATCTGTCTTTGGAGATAAGGGATCTGTTACAAAAAATGATTGCCCTCAACCCCAGTGACAGAGGCACCTTACGTGACCTCATGAGGCATCCATGGGTCAACATGGGCCAGAAGGAGCCACTCCAGCCACCCTGTGAAAAGGACCTGGAGGTGACAATGGTGAGGACTCCGGGCTTGACTTGCGACCAGATCCAGGACACTGGGACAGGCAGTGTGAGCTCCAAGAAACCCAAGGTGGAGGTCTCCATCATAACTCTGAAGCCCTTCTCTTGCGGGGACCTCTGTGGCAGTGAACTTGAGCCTTCGCCGAGCCCTGTGGTGTCCTCCCTGCAAACCAGGTGGCTCTACCACAGAAAAACTGTGCCGCTGCAGGAAGACCAGCAGGCAGGGCAGAAGACCGGTGAGTCTGCCTGTCCCCCACCCAGCCTGGAGGCGAGGACTGCCACCCCCAGCCCAGCCCCCCAGTGTGGCACTGGGACATCCACCTCCAGCAGCAGCAGCAGGATTGGAGCCCCAGAGGGAAGCAGCTGCCCCCTGGGTGTGTCCAACACTGGAAGGTCCTCCCACGCTGGGCAGCCTGAGAGTGTGTCCTCATCCACTGTCTCTGGCCAGAGCCAGAAAAAGCAAGGGGTGGCTGGGAGAATCTGGAACTTTATTTTGAAACATCTTTGTTGCAAGCTGCCCAGCATGAGGCGTCATAATAAAGTGAGCCCATGTGAACCCCATGGATGACCGAGGCAGGAAGGTCAGGCCGCCGCGCTCCCTGGGGCCCGGTGCAGGGGAAGAGGAGTGTGTTCTCTGCACGGCCTTCAGCAGCATCGTATCCAAGACCCTGGCCAGCTCAGAGGATGGTCCGGAGCAGCCCGGGCGACCGAAAGCGAGGCCACCGTGGCTGCAGGTCTGCCCCTCAACCCCCACCTGGGTGAAACTTGAGAGACTGGACTGTCATTCCTGGGGCACGTCTCCCCTCCCCTACTCTTCTGTCTTCCGTGTTGGTGGGGGAGGGGGATAGTTCTTGTTCCAAGAACTCCTTGGTTCTTCCAACTCTAGTTAATAAACTTGACGCTCCAGAGAGATGCATCACACTCTGCTTCGCGTCGTCCCTGCACAGAATTGGGGCTGTGCATTTTCCAGTGAGACAAGCGTGCAGCCATGGAGCGCTTGGAGGTAGTCAGAACGACTAAAGGGAAAAATGACCTAAGAGAATTAGCACAGTGACTCCCAACAGCAACAACTGCTGCCCTGCAGGGCAGAAATGCGGAAAGTGTGTATTCCCTTCCTGCACTACCATTCCCGAACATTTTCAGAAGGGCCGAGGGGAACTTTTGGTCCCTGCGGCCTGTGTTAATTACAACAGAGAGGCCCATTAATACACAAATTTATACACAAATCCATGTATACATGTATAGCCACTTAAGTTTTTAAACTCTTCATTGAAGTTATATAACTCATTGATTTTCACAAACTAAAAATAAGTAACTTGCACCCAGATCATGAAAGAAAATATTACCATGGTACCAGTGCCCCAGAAGTCCCCCTTTGCTCCTTTCTAGACAATAGCCACCCCACATATCCTGTCTTAAAATTGCAGAGAGCAGTTTCTGTAATGCTTATATTGTTAAAAATTGTACCGTACTATCTATCCTGTCTTATATCTGTGTTTATGAGATTTCATTTTTGTGATTTATCTGAATTTGTTCCAGTACTATGTAGGATTTCACTGTGTATGAAAATACAGTGAACTTTATTGGAAAGCAGTTTGGGAGCATATATAAAAGCTGAAGATATACATATTCTGTAACTGTGAAATCCCACTACTAATTATATATTGACCAGAAATGTACACATGTGTTCAACATGTATAGTTTGAAATTGGACATTGAAAAATAGCTCTTAGAATTTTGAGTAACCACATTCAAATTCATGATTATGATCTGTTTGTAATATCTCCTTTTGCCTAGATGTATTTATTTAAAAATTTTAAATTTTATTTGAACTTAAAAAAAAACCTAGTTTACCTATTTTTCTCATCCCTCCCCCCCCCGCCCCACCTCTTAAAACCACCCATTTGTTCTCTGTATCTATGTTGATAGAAGGGCGCTCTTTCTATTGAAATATTAGAAATGTAGGAGAAAATTAGTGGTTTTATAGATTCGCTAAAGGGAAGGTGAAGGAATGACCTCCTGATGACTTCCTTGTATCAAAAAAAAAAAAAAAAAAAATGTAAGGGCAACTTCATCAGTTGAAAATAAGGCAGAGAGATGATAGACTGGAGGTTTAGGGCTGAGGAAAAGATATGAGATAGTCATCATGGGTAGTTAATGAATGACTTCTTTAGGGAAATACAGGCTAGAAATGCCCAGTGATGTTACTCATTTGAGGCTGAAGAGCATGAATCTGTAGGAACATAACTTCATCCAGTTGTGAGAGATCTCAAGCAACACCAGGCTGCTTAGAAGTAAATGTGGGGTGTTAAATGGTTGGGTTCATCTAGATGTGCAATTATTCCACATGATGGGGATGAAGATTCATGATGGGAAACAGGGACCAGGAAATGAAAGTGTTTTATAATTCATTTATGTAAAAAATATATTAGGGAAAATCATATCATATACAATGAATGTCTTGATTATAAAACTGTGGGGATGTTGAACTGAAGGTGAGTTCTAGCATTATGAAGCTTTGTAGCGCTCTTCTGGATACACTCAGGAAAAGCAGGATGTTGCCACTTGTGGAAACTGCCTTGTTGTGAATCCATTCTGCTGTATTTCTAGCCACAATGAACCCATTTGCGGTGATACCAAGGACGCATTCAGTGCCTATAATTATTCACATCAAAATGATGCGAGATGGTGACAATTGATTTTCTGGGGGATTGCAGGTTTCGGTCATCCTGAGTTGTTGCTTCTCTTTGGTGTCTGAGGAAAATGTCTCCCCAGCGTGTGATGGGCAGACTTGTGATAGCTCCCACTATTCATGTCACCAGAAGCAGCAGTTGATGCATCATTTCCCAAGCTACTCCATTTGTTTATTTTAGAACTCTTAGTTGTAAGTCTGGAGATGCAAATGACGGAAGGAGTTGTTTTCTAATCCTCTCCCGTGTCCTTTCGGATGCCCCGGGGTGTGAGTTCAATCGTGGGGCCCAGGGAGGAACTTGAGTAGACGCTCCTTTATGAATCACTGACATGGTGTTGAGAGCTGTGTTCTTGAGTAGCTCTAGTTAAGTCAACCATCCGTTCACTAAGTCACCGGATAACTGCGTGTCACTTGTGACCGCAGGGAACTGATTGAAAGTAATAATAACTTCAAATATTTATAGCTATGAGCTAGGCCCTGTCCAGACACTTTATACATATCATGAAATTTAAGCCTTACAACAACCCTCTGCAGAATGTACTTTTATTATCTCCATTTTCCAGGGGAGGAAACTGAGGCTAAATAACTTGTCCAAAGTCAAAGAGGGAGAGGGAGACGGAGAAGGAGAGAGAGAGAGTTGGGATTCAAACCCGAGTCACATGGTCCCAGAGTCCTTGTTCTTACCCACTATGTTATACTACCTACCCCTGTGGATCCTTTTGTGTGCACCAAAGACTGAAGGCAGGGTTGGCTTAACTGTAACTTTTTATCCTGTTGGTCTTTTGTGATGCCCTCAGGGCTTAAGGGAAGAATAATTGAGTTGGAAAAAAACCCACCTGTGAGATTTCTTTTTTCACTCCTCACACAGAACACTTTACTTTGGACACTTCTGGTCACTAAACACGTGTGGTTTTTTTTTCCCCACAGCAAACAATTCTGCAACGCTGTCTCGGTGCCCTACCATTTAACTCAATTCTGACACTATCTACCTGGAGATGACATCAGATCCACAGGTTTAGGGCTCAGTCCCACCAGACTGCCCTCCATTTCAGATGCCAATCCCAAGTCTAGGTTGTCACCTGGACTTATTGGTTATAAGTTAGAGTTATGACCCTCTTTTTGGTTTCAGTTAATTTGCTGGAGTGGCTCACGGAGCTCAGGAAAACAGCTTATTTACATTTACCGATTTATTATAAAAGGTTATGATCGTAGATGAACACCCAGACGGAAGAGATGCATAGAGCAAGGTCGTGGGAAGGGGCATGGAGCTTCCACGCCCCCTTTGGGGTACCACACCCCGAGCACCTCATGTGTTCACCAGTCTGAAAGCTCTTTGAACCCAGTCCTTTTGGGGTTTAATGGAGCCTTTGTTACATAGGTGCCGTTGATTAAATCATTGGCCATTGGTTATTGTTTCAACCTCCAGCCTCTCCCCCTTTCGTGGAAACCTGGGGGTGGGACTGAAAGTTCCAACCTTGTATTCGCCCTCGGTTTTCCTGGCAATCAGTCCGCACCCTTAGGTGTGTTCCAAAAGTCACCTTGTTAACATAACAAAGGCATTTTTGTTGATCTCCTCACTGAGGAAATTCCAAGGGTTGTAGGAGCTCTGTGCGAGGTGGGGGGGGGGGGAAAGGGGACAAAGACCAAATGTATTTCTTATGATAAATCACAATAGCACAATAGTAAAGCAAGAAGACACTGATTTTCTGAGACAAACCTCTTGTACAAAATAAATTGAGAGATAATAAATCTCTATATAAAAATGATTGTACACACACACACTTATATGCCCACAAACACATATTTACCTTTCATTTTAAAGAAATCACTAGGAAAATAAGGGTTGAAGGAAAAGTTCCTTGCTCCTTTACAAGGTAGGCAAATCAACATAGGGTAAAAATCATACCCCAAGTCACCTATTCTATTTTGGAAGAGTAAAACCAAAAGAGATGAAGAATCAGTTTTATCTTGGGGAAGTTGTTTCTGATTTTAAAATGTAAGCACGATACACATGATGATAAAATGGACTTCTCAACTCAGAATAAATGAACTTTTGTGAGAGTACATAACGCTAAAGTAATGATAATGAAGTAATTCAAATAAAGGGAAGGTTGGTGTGTGAGAAGTCTCCAAAATTTTTCATAATATTTGGTTTTCCCTTTACTTAGGACTTCTTTTAAACAAGGCGAAAACTTAAGGTTTTCTGGCCTGTTTTGAACAAGTTGTTATGAATTTTAGCATCTCATCTTTAAATCTCTATTCTTGAACTCCAAATGTTTCCCTCGATTACAGTGTACAGTAATAAACAACTGCTACTCTCTGCTTGTTCCCACCCACTTGTACAAGTAAGTCTGTAGTATTTCAGGACCTCTGATTTGGTTTTCAAGAGGCTTTTTCTTGTCACTGGCTCTCCTCCATTTCTGCTGACCCAGGCTTCCAAGAGTGTGAGGGATAATGGGATACACTCTCCGAAGAGTTTGATGCCTCTCTTTTTATTTGTTTTGCTCATCACTGTATTAAAAACATAAAATTCTAACTGAGTAAATTTGAAGATCGAATTGGCTTTATTCAGTGATTTATGAATCGGGCAGCATCCCATTGAGCAAGTAGAAAGGAGCTCTGCGGAGCTGTAAAAAATGCAAGAACTTTACAGGCAGGAGGGGGCAGAAAAGGGAAGTTTCTAGCTAAGAGTGGATTGTTTCAGGCAGGGTCACCTTCCTCTTGGGGGAAGGTGGGTGGGGGGGGGTCACCCCTCTAGTGCTGACCAGGTGATTCCAGATCTATTGGTGAAAGGTCCCATTCCTGAGAGAGGCTGAAACTGCAATTAGGTTAGCTGTTAAGTCTTGGTTTGCTGACGTGGGACTTAGCACAAGTGACTCCATTTGGGGTTTGTTGTTTTTTTACTAACAACTGTATCTCATTCCTAGCGCTTAACCCCAGTACCTAGATACTTGCTGGTGAATGGATGACCAGACCAGTGAATTCAGAATTTCAGAGAAGTTCTTTATAATGAGAGACAGGCAGAGAAATGGCAGTTCTACCACCCAGTAAGTTTTGAACTCTTGCAGGTCTGATGCCCAAATCAAGCGTGGGAACGTGAACAGTGAGACTGAGTGAAAACACAGCAGTTCTTTGTGTTTCTGTTAGAGAAACACTGGTGGGAGACAGAGGACAAAGGAAGGAGACACAGGACCGGAGTGACCTCAGCTGGGGGCGGGGTTTCACAGTGTTGGGTGCTGCAGAGAGGTAGTCAGCAGGAGCAGGGGCTGTGTACGTCATCAGAGGCATGTTTTATTTTATGTTTTTGTTTTTATTGACGTATAGTTGATTTACAATCTTGTGCCAATCTGCTGTATGGCAAAGTGACTCAGTTATACGCATATAGACATTCTTTTTTTATATTCTTTTCCATTACAGTTTTATCACAGGATATTGACTCTAGTTCCCTGTGCTGTAGAGTAGGACCTTGTTGTTTATCCCTCCTATATATAATAGTTTACATCTGCTAATGCCACACTCCCAGCCCTTCCCTCTCCCACCCCCCTCCTCCTTGGCAACCACAAGTCTGTTCTCTATGTCTGTGAGTCTGTTGCTGTTTCATAGATAGGTTCATTTGTGCCATACTTTAGATTCCACATGTAAGTGGTATCACATGGTATTTGTCTTTCTCTTTCTGACTTACTTCACTTAATAATCTCTAGTTGCATCCATGTTGCTGCAATCATCAGAGGCATTTTAGAAGAGGCTCTGCTTGCCATAGCTTCTGGCAGCGTTGCTTCCTACAGTGGAAAGAAGAATGTTGTTGATGGGAATTCCCAAAGTTAGGCTAAAGTGGGGGTGAAGTAACTTTTCTAGGTGAAGAGGTGATCTTTTTTTTTTTCTTTTTGATTTCTATGTGTGTTTTATTATATATTAGTCTCTTACATCAAATAGAAGACAAAAAGTGGAGCTACAAACCAAAGTTACAAGAGTACTAGCTTTTCTCGTCGCCCGTCTGTCTACTTTTACCAGAGGTCTTTATTTCTTCATAAGGCTTTGAGCTACTTGTCCAGGGTCCTTGACTGCAACCTGAAGAACTCCCTGTGGCAGGCGGGTCTGGTGGTTAAGAACTCTCTCAACTCTTGATTAACTGGGAATGTCTTGATTTCTCCCTCATTTTCGAAGGAAAGTTTTGCTAGATATAGGATTCTTGGTTGACGGTTTCTTTCCTTCAACACTTCAAGTACATTGAGTCATGCCATCTGGCCTCCGAGGCTCCTGATGAGAAATCTGCTCAATGACCTTCCTGGCAAACCTTCTCTCAGCTTCATAGACTTTCATAATGTACCGTATCATGTCTTATGCAACAGAACATTTTGTATAGTATCGTGAAGTCAGTTAAGTTGTAACGTTATATATTTTTTTTAATTAGTTAATTTATTTTTGGCTGTGTTGGATCTTCGTTTCTGTGCGAGGGCTTTCTCTAGTTGCGGCAAGCGGGGGCCACTCTTCATCGCGGTGCGCGGGCCTCTCACTATCGCGGCCTCTCTTGTTGCGGAGCACAGGCTCCAGACGCGCAGGCTCAGCAATTGTGGCTCACGGGCCCAGTCGCTCCGCGGCCTGTGGGATCCTCCCAGACCAGGGCTCGAACCCGTGTCCCCTGCATCGACAGGCAGACTCTCAACCACTGCGCCACCAGGGAAGCCCAGTAACGTTATTTTGAGACCAGAATTTAAGGAAAAGGAATTGAACGTTTCAAGTGTAGTCATTATGAGGTCTCTAAAATTATTACGCGTTTTCAAACTAGAAATAAAAAGGCCACTGAAGTATCCTGCAGATTTTTATTTATAACAAAGTGAATACCAATATCTAATAACACACGTAAAGAAAACTTTCTTTGGGATCCTTTTTCCTAAGTGTAAAGGGGCCTTGAACTCAAAAAGTGAGAAAACCACTGTGGTGTATCCCCAGCGGTGATGGGTCCATTTCTTGCTCTGACCTCAGAGTGCACCATTGTGATGTACTTCACAGAGCCCTATGAAAGAGAAAGGTGGGCCCAGGTTTTTGGTCCTTAGAGCCCAGGAAGCTGCTTTTGGTGACCTGACGGCCTTGGACCTACAGTTAGCTTGTGTTTTCCTTGTTTGTGCCATTTTGTTGATTTTCGTTTCTCTTTTCTCTACTCTTTTTTATTTGTGTCATTGTTCTTTGTACAGTTAGCATAGTGAGTATTGTTGGTATAGTTAATACTTGATTAGCATAGTTAGTGTAGTTAGTACTAGTTAGCGCTGTTGGTACAGTTAGCGTAGTTAGCGTTGTTAGTAGAGACAGCATACTTAGCCCTGTTAGTACAGTTAGCATTGTTAGTTAGCGTAGTTAGCGTTGCTCGGTAGTGCTGTCAGTCAGTGTAGTTAGCAGATCACCAGGATGCAGGGCCTCACAGCCAAATCTGCTGGCAAGAAGGCTCGTATTGATGACTTCCGGATCCTCCACACCATTGGTGAAGGCACCTTCGGTAAAGTGAAGTTGGCCTGGCACATTCTGACCGGGACACAGGTGGCTGTGAAGGTCATAAAGAAAAGGCGTCAGAGCTTCTCAAGTGTCCAGGCACTTTTCCGGGAAGTGTGCAGTCTGAAGGCTCTGAATCACCCCAATATTGTGAAACTGCTGGGGGTGATTGACACAGAGGAGACATTTTTCGTGGTGATGGAGTACCTCAGTGGGGGGGACATGTACCGCTATTTGAAGATCCATGGCCGTATGACAGAGGCGGAGGCCCGAGGCCCGTTCCAGCAGCTGGTCTCCGCCCTGCAGCACTGCCACCGGAGGGGCATCGTGCACCGGGACCTGAAGCCACCGAGCCTCCTCTTTGATTCCAAGATGAATATCAAACTTACAGACTTTGGCCTCAGCAACAAGTGTGATGACATTTTCCAACTGGACACGAGCTGCGGCACACCCCCTTATGCTGCCCCGGAACTCTTCCTGGGGCAGAGCTCCAGCGGCCCTGCGGTGGACGTGTGGAGCCTGGGAGTAGTGCTGTACACCATGGTAACTGGGTCCCGGCCCTTTGTGGGAAAAGACTTCCAGGAGCTGCGGAAGCAAGTCCTACGAGGGCAATACCCCATCCCACCTTATCTGTCTTTGGAGATAAGGGATCTGTTACAAAAAATGATTGCCCTCAACCCCAGTGACAGAGGCACCTTACGTGACCTCATGAGGCATCCATGGGTCAACATGGGCCAGAAGGAGCCACTCCAGCCACCCTGTGAAAAGGACCTGGAGGTGACAATGGTGAGGACTCCGGGCTTGACTTGCGACCAGATCCAGGACACTGGGACAGGCAGTGTGAACTCCAAGAAACCCAAGGTGGAGGTCTCCATCATAACTCTGAAGCCCTTCTCTTGCGGGGACCTCTGTGGCAGTGAACTTGAGCCTTCGCCGAGCCCTGTGGTGTCCTCCCTGCAAACCAGGTGGCTCTACCACAGAAAAACTGTGCCGCTGCAGGAAGACCAGCAGGCAGGGCAGAAGACCGGTGAGTCTGCCTGTCCCCCACCCAGCCTGGAGGCGAGGACTGCCACCCCCAGCCCAGCCCCCCAGTGTGGCACTGGGACATCCACCTCCAGCAGCAGCAGCAGGATTGGAGCCCCAGAGGGAAGCAGCTGCCCCCTGGGTGTGTCCAACACTGGAAGGTCCTCCCACGCTGGGCAGCCTGAGAGTGTGTCCTCATCCACTGTCTCTGGCCAGAGCCAGAAAAAGCAAGGGGTGGCTGGGAGAATCTGGAACTTTATTTTGAAACATCTTTGTTGCAAGCTGCCCAGCATGAGGCGTCATAATAAAGTGAGCCCATGTGAACCCCATGGATGACCGAGGCAGGAAGGTCAGGCCGCCGCGCTCCCTGGGGCCCGGTGCAGGGGAAGAGGAGTGTGTTCTCTGCACGGCCTTCAGCAGCATCGTATCCAAGACCCTGGCCAGCTCAGAGGATGGTCCGGAGCAGCCCGGGCGACCGAAAGCGAGGCCACCGTGGCTGCAGGTCTGCCCCTCAACCCCCACCTGGGTGAAACTTGAGAGACTGGACTGTCATTCCTGGGGCACGTCTCCCCTCCCCTACTCTTCTGTCTTCCGTGTTGGTGGGGGAGGGGGATAGTTCTTGTTCCAAGAACTCCTTGGTTCTTCCAACTCTAGTTAATAAACTTGACGCTCCAGAGAGATGCATCACACTCTGCTTCGCGTCGTCCCTGCACAGAATTGGGGCTGTGCATTTTCCAGTGAGACAAGCGTGCAGCCATGGAGCGCTTGGAGGTAGTCAGAACGACTAAAGGGAAAAATGACCTAAGAGAATTAGCACAGTGACTCCCAACAGCAACAACTGCTGCCCTGCAGGGCAGAAATGCGGAAAGTGTGTATTCCCTTCCTGCACTACCATTCCCGAACATTTTCAGAAGGGCCGAGGGGAACTTTTGGTCCCTGCGGCCTGTGTTAATTACAACAGAGAGGCCCATTAATACACAAATTTATACACAAATCCATGTATACATGTATAGCCACTTAAGTTTTTAAACTCTTCATTGAAGTTATATAACTCATTGATTTTCACAAACTAAAAATAAGTAACTTGCACCCAGATCATGAAAGAAAATATTACCATGGTACCAGTGCCCCAGAAGTCCCCCTTTGCTCCTTTCTAGACAATAGCCACCCCACATATCCTGTCTTAAAATTGCAGAGAGCAGTTTCTGTAATGATTATATTGTTAAAAATTGTACCGTACTATCTATCCTGTCTTATATCTGTGTTTATGAGATTTCATTTTTGTGATTTATCTGAATTTGTTCCAGTACTATGTAGGATTTCACTGTGTATGAAAATACAGTGAAGTTTATTGGAAAGCAGTTTGGGAGCATATATAAAAGCTGAAGATATACATATTCTGTAACTGTGAAATCCCACTACTAATTATATATTGACCAGAAATGTACACATGTGTTCAACATGTATAGTTTGAAATTGGACATTGAAAAATAGCTCTTAGAATTTTGAGTAACCACATTCAAATTCATGATTATGATCTGTTTGTAATATCTCCTTTTGCCTAGATGTATTTATTTAAAAATTTTAAATTTTATTTGAACTTAAAAAAAAACCTAGTTTACCTATTTTTCTCATCCCTCCCCCCCCCCGCCCCACCTCTTAAAACCACCCATTTGTTCTCTGTATCTATGTTGATAGAAGGGCGCTCTTTCTATTGAAATATTAGAAATGTAGGAGAAAATTAGTGGTTTTATAGATTCGCTAAAGGGAAGGTGAAGGAATGACCTCCTGATGACTTCCTTGTATCAAAAAAAAAAAAAAAAAAAAAGTAAGGGCAACTTCATCAGTTGAAAATAAGGCAGAGAGATGATAGACTGGAGGTTTAGGGCTGAGGAAAAGATATGAGATAGTCATCATGGGTAGTTAATGAATGACTTCTTTAGGGAAATACAGGCTAGAAATGCCCAGTGATGTTACTCATTTGAGGCTGAAGAGCATGAATCTGTAGGAACATAACTTCATCCAGTTGTGAGAGATCTCAAGCAACACCAGGCTGCTTAGAAGTAAATGTGGGGTGTTAAATGGTTGGGTTCATCTAGATGTGCAATTATTCCACATGATGGGGATGAAGATTCATGATGGGAAACAGGGACCAGGAAATGAAAGTGTTTTATAATTCATTTATGTAAAAAATATATTAGGGAAAATCATATCATATACAATGAATGTCTTGATTATAAAACTGTGGGGATGTTGAACTGAAGGTGAGTTCTAGCATTATGAAGCTTTGTAGCGCTCTTCTGGATACACTCAGGAAAAGCAGGATGTTGCCACTTGTGGAAACTGCCTTGTTGTGAATCCATTCTGCTGTATTTCTAGCCACAATGAACCCATTTGCGGTGATACCAAGGACGCATTCAGTGCCTATAATTATTCACATCAAAATGATGCGAGATGGTGACAATTGATTTTCTGGGGGATTGCAGGTTTCGGTCATCCTGAGTTGTTGCTTCTCTTTGGTGTCTGAGGAAAATGTCTCCCCAGCGTGTGATGGGCAGACTTGTGATAGCTCCCACTATTCATGTCACCAGAAGCAGCAGTTGATGCATCATTTCCCAAGCTACTCCATTTGTTTATTTTAGAACTCTTAGTTGTAAGTCTGGAGATGCAAATGACGGAAGGAGTTGTTTTCTAATCCTCTCCCGTGTCCTTTCGGATGCCCCGGGGTGTGAGTTCAATCGTGGGGCCCAGGGAGGAACTTGAGTAGACGCTCCTTTATGAATCACTGACATGGTGTTGAGAGCTGTGTTCTTGAGTAGCTCTAGTTAAGTCAACCATCCGTTCACTAAGTCACCGGATAACTGCGTGTCACTTGTGACCGCAGGGAACTGATTGAAAGTAATAATAACTTCAAATATTTATAGCTATGAGCTAGGCCCTGTCCAGACACTTTATACATATCATGAAATTTAAGCCTTACAACAACCCTCTGCAGAATGTACTTTTATTATCTCCATTTTCCAGGGGAGGAAACTGAGGCTAAATAACTTGTCCAAAGTCAAAGAGGGAGAGGGAGACGGAGAAGGAGAGAGAGAGAGTTGGGATTCAAACCCGAGTCACATGGTCCCAGAGTCCTTGTTCTTACCCACTATGTTATACTACCTACCCCTGTGGATCCTTTTGTGTGCACCAAAGACTGAAGGCAGGGTTGGCTTAACTGTAACTTTTTATCCTGTTGGTCTTTTGTGATGCCCTCAGGGCTTAAGGGAAGAATAATTGAGTTGGAAAAAAACCCACCTGTGAGATTTCTTTTTTCACTCCTCACACAGAACACTTTACTTTGGACACTTCTGGTCACTAAACACGTGTGGTTTTTTTTTCCCCACAGCAAACAATTCTGCAACGCTGTCTCGGTGCCCTACCATTTAACTCAATTCTGACACTATCTACCTGGAGATGACATCAGATCCACAGGTTTAGGGCTCAGTCCCACCAGACTGCCCTCCATTTCAGATGCCAATCCCAAGTCTAGGTTGTCACCTGGACTTATTGGTTATAAGTTAGAGTTATGACCCTCTTTTTGGTTTCAGTTAATTTGCTGGAGTGGCTCACGGAGCTCAGGAAAACAGCTTATTTACATTTACCGATTTATTATAAAAGGTTATGATCGTAGATGAACACCCAGACGGAAGAGATGCATAGAGCAAGGTCGTGGGAAGGGGCATGGAGCTTCCACGCCCCCTTTGGGGTACCACACCCCGAGCACCTCATGTGTTCACCAGTCTGAAAGCTCTTTGAACCCAGTCCTTTTGGGTTTTAATGGAGCCTTTGTTACATAGGTGCAGTTGATTAAATCATTGGCCATTGGTTATTGTTTCAACCTCCAGCCTCTCCCCCTTTCGTGGAAACCTGGGGGTGGGACTGAAAGTTCCAACCTTGTATTCGCCCTCGGTTTTCCTGGCAATCAGTCCGCACCCTTAGGTGGGTTCCAAAAGTCACCTTGTTAACATAACAAAGGCATTTTTGTTGATCTCCTCACTGAGGAAATTCCAAGGGTTGTAGGAGCTCTGTGCGAGGTGGGGGGGGGGGGAAAGGGGACAAAGACCAAATGTATTTCTTATGATAAATCACAATAGCACAATAGTAAAGCAAGAAGACACTGATTTTCTGAGACAAACCTCTTGTACAAAATAAATTGAGAGATAATAAATCTCTATATAAAAATGATTGTACACACACACACTTATATGCCCACAAACACATATTTACCTTTCATTTTAAAGAAATCACTAGGAAAATAAGGGTTGAAGGAAAAGTTCCTTGCTCCTTTACAAGGTAGGCAAATCAACATAGGGTAAAAATCATACCCCAAGTCACCTAATCTATTTTGGAAGAGTAAAACCAAAAGAGATGAAGAATCAGTTTTATCTTGGGGAAGTTGTTTCTGATTTTAAAATGTAAGCACGATACACATGATGATAAAATGGACTTCTCAACTCAGAATAAATGAACTTTTGTGAGAGTACATAACGCTAAAGTAATGATAATGAAGTAATTCAAATAAAGGGAAGGTTGGTGTGTGAGATGTCTCCAAAATTTTTCATGATATTTGGTTTTCCCTTTACTTAGGACTTCTTTTAAACAAGGCGAAAACTTAAGGTTTTCTGGCCTGTTTTGGACAAGTTGTTATGAATTTTAGCATCTCATCTTTAAATCTCTATTCTTGAACTCCAAATGTTTCCCTCGATTACAGTGTACAGTAATAAACAACTGCTACTCTCTGCTTGTTCCCACCCACTTGTACAAGTAAGTCTGTAGTATTTCAGGACCTCTGATTTGGTTTTCAAGAGGCTTTTTCTTGTCACTGGCTCTCCTCCATTTCTGCTGACCCAGGCTTCCAAGAGTGTGAGGGATAATGGGATACACTCTCCGAAGAGTTTGATGCCTCTCTTTTTATTTGTTTTGCTCATCACTGTATTAAAAACATAAAATTCTAACTGAGTAAATTTGAAGATCGAATTGGCTTTATTCAGTGATTTATGAATCGGGCAGCATCCCATTGAGCAAGTAGAAAGGGGCTCTGCGGAGCTGTAAAAAATGCAAGAACTTTACAGGCAGGAGGGGGCAGAAAAGGGAAGTTTCTAGCTAAGAGTGGATTGTTTCAGGCAGGGTCACCTTCCTCTTGGGGGAAGGTGGGTGGGGGGGGTCACCCCTCTAGTGCTGACCAGGTGATTCCAGATCTATTGGTGAAAGGTCCCATTCCTGAGAGAGGCTGAAACTGCAATTAGGTTAGCTGTTAAGTCTTGGTTTGCTGACGTGGGACTTAGCACAAGTGACTCCATTTGGGGTTTGTTGTTTCTTTACTAACAACTGTATCTCATTCCTAGCGCTTAACCCCAGTACCTAGATACTTGCTGGTGAATGGATGACCAGACCAGTGAATTCAGAATTTCAGAGAAGTTCTTTATAATGAGAGACAGGCAGAGAAATGGCAGTTCTACCACCCAGTAAGTTTTGAACTCTTGCAGGTCTGATGCCCAAATCAAGCGTGGGAACGTGAACAGTGAGACTGAGTGAAAACACAGCAGTTCTTTGTGTTTCTGTTAGAGAAACACTGGTGGGAGACAGAGGACAAAGGAAGGAGACACAGGACCGGAGTGACCTCAGCTGGGGGCGGGGTTTCACAGTGTTGGGTGCTGCAGAGAGGTAGTCAGCAGGAGCAGGGGCTGTGTACGTCATCAGAGGCATGTTTTATTTTATTTTTTTGTTTTTATTGACGTATAGTTGATTTACAATCTTGTGCCAATCTGCTGTATGGCAAAGTGACTCAGTTATACGCATATAGACATTCTTTTTTTATATTCTTTTCCATTACAGTTTTATCACAGGATATTGACTCTAGTTCCCTGTGCTGTAGAGTAGGACCTTGTTGTTTATCCCTCCTATATATAATAGTTTACATCTGCTAATGCCACACTCCCAGCCCTTCCCTCTCCCACCCCCCTCCTCCTTGGCAACCACAAGTCTGTTCTCTATGTCTGTGAGTCTGTTGCTGTTTCATAGATAGGTTCATTTGTGCCATACTTTAGATTCCACATGTAAGTGGTATCACATGGTATTTGTCTTTCTCTTTCTGACTTACTTCACTTAATAATCTCTAGTTGCATCCATGTTGCTGCAATCATCAGAGGCATTTTAGAAGAGGCTCTGCTTGCCATAGCTTCTGGCAGCGTTGCTTCCTACAGTGGAAAGAAGAATGTTGTTGATGGGAATTCCCAAAGTTAGGCTAAAGTGGGGGTGAAGTAACTTTTCTAGGTGAAGAGGTGATCTTTTTTTTTTTTCTTTTTGATTTCTATGTGTGTTTTATTATATATTAGTCTCTTAAATCAAATAGAAGACAAAAAGTGGAGCTACAAACCAAAGTTACAAGAGTACTAGCTTTTCTCGTCGCCCGTCTGTCTACTTTTACCAGAGGTCTTTATTTCTTCATAAGGCTTTGAGCTACTTGTCCAGGGTCCTTGACTGCAACCTGAAGAACTCCCTGTGGCAGGCGGGTCTGGTGGTTAAGAACTCTCTCAACTCTTGATTAACTGGGAATGTCTTGATTTCTCCCTCATTTTCGAAGGAAAGTTTTGCTAGATATAGGATTCTTGGTTGACGGTTTCTTTCCTTCAACACTTCAAGTACATTGAGTCATGCCATCTGGCCTCCGAGGCTCCTGATGAGAAATCTGCTCAATGACCTTCCTGGCAAACCTTCTCTCAGCTTCATAGACTTTCATAATGTACCGTATCATGTCTTATGCAACAGAACATTTTGTATAGTATCGTGAAGTCAGTTAAGTTGTAACGTTATATATTTTTTTTAATTAGTTAATTTATTTTTGGCTGTGTTGGATCTTCGTTTCTGTGCGAGGGCTTTCTCTAGTTGCGGCAAGCGGGGGCCACTCTTCATCGCGGTGCGCGGGCCTCTCACTATCGCGGCCTCTCTTGTTGCGGAGCACAGGCTCCAGACGCGCAGGCTCAGCAATTGTGGCTCACGGGCCCAGTCGCTCCGCGGCCTGTGGGATCCTCCCAGACCAGGGCTCGAACCCGTGTCCCCTGCATCGACAGGCAGACTCTCAACCACTGCGCCACCAGGGAAGCCCAGTAACGTTATTTTGAGACCAGAATTTAAGGAAAAGGAATTGAACGTTTCAAGTGTAGTCATTATGAGGTCTCTAAAATTATTACGCGTTTTCAAACTAGAAATAAAAAGGCCACTGAAGTATCCTGCAGATTTTTATTTATAACAAAGTGAATACCAATATCTAATAACACACGTAAAGAAAACTTTCTTTGGGATCCTTTTTCCTAAGTGTAAAGGGGCCTTGAACTCAAAAAGTGAGAAAACCACTGTGGTGTATCCCCAGCGGTGATGGGTCCATTTCTTGCTCTGACCTCAGAGTGCACCATTGTGATGTACTTCACAGAGCCCTATGAAAGAGAAAGGTGGGCCCAGGTTTTTGGTCCTTAGAGCCCAGGAAGCTGCTTTTGGTGACCTGACGGCCTTGGACCTACAGTTAGCTTGTGTTTTCCTTGTTTGTGCCATTTTGTTGATTTTCGTTTCTCTTTTCTCTACTCTTTTTTATTTGTGTCATTGTTCTTTGTACAGTTAGCATAGTGAGTATTGTTGGTATAGTTAATACTTGATTAGCATAGTTAGTGTAGTTAGTACTAGTTAGCGCTGTTGGTACAGTTAGCGTAGTTAGCGTTGTTAGTAGAGACAGCATACTTAGCCCTGTTAGTACAGTTAGCATTGTTAGTTAGCGTAGTTAGCGTTGCTCGGTAGTGCTGTCAGTCAGTGTAGTTAGCAGATCACCAGGATGCAGGGCCTCACAGCCAAATCTGCTGGCAAGAAGGCTCGTATTGATGACTTCCGGATCCTCCACACCATTGGTGAAGGCACCTTCGGTAAAGTGAAGTTGGCCTGGCACATTCTGACCGGGACACAGGTGGCTGTGAAGGTCATAAAGAAAAGGCGTCAGAGCTTCTCAAGTGTCCAGGCACTTTTCCGGGAAGTGTGCAGTCTGAAGGCTCTGAATCACCCCAATATTGTGAAACTGCTGGGGGTGATTGACACAGAGGAGACATTTTTCGTGGTGATGGAGTACCTCAGTGGGGGGGACATGTACCGCTATTTGAAGATCCATGGCCGTATGACAGAGGCGGAGGCCCGAGGCCCGTTCCAGCAGCTGGTCTCCGCCCTGCAGCACTGCCACCGGAGGGGCATCGTGCACCGGGACCTGAAGCCACCGAGCCTCCTCTTTGATTCCAAGATGAATATCAAACTTACAGACTTTGGCCTCAGCAACAAGTGTGATGACATTTTCCAACTGGACACGAGCTGCGGCACACCCCCTTATGCTGCCCCGGAACTCTTCCTGGGGCAGAGCTCCAGCGGCCCTGCGGTGGACGTGTGGAGCCTGGGAGTAGTGCTGTACACCATGGTAACTGGGTCCCGGCCCTTTGTGGGAAAAGACTTCCAGGAGCTGCGGAAGCAAGTCCTACGAGGGCAATACCCCATCCCACCTTATCTGTCTTTGGAGATAAGGGATCTGTTACAAAAAATGATTGCCCTCAACCCCAGTGACAGAGGCACCTTACGTGACCTCATGAGGCATCCATGGGTCAACATGGGCCAGAAGGAGCCACTCCAGCCACCCTGTGAAAAGGACCTGGAGGTGACAATGGTGAGGACTCCGGGCTTGACTTGCGACCAGATCCAGGACACTGGGACAGGCAGTGTGAGCTCCAAGAAACCCAAGGTGGAGGTCTCCATCATAACTCTGAAGCCCTTCTCTTGCGGGGACCTCTGTGGCAGTGAACTTGAGCCTTCGCCGAGCCCTGTGGTGTCCTCCCTGCAAACCAGGTGGCTCTACCACAGAAAAACTGTGCCGCTGCAGGAAGACCAGCAGGCAGGGCAGAAGACCGGTGAGTCTGCCTGTCCCCCACCCAGCCTGGAGGCGAGGACTGCCACCCCCAGCCCAGCCCCCCAGTGTGGCACTGGGACATCCACCTCCAGCAGCAGCAGCAGGATTGGAGCCCCAGAGGGAAGCAGCTGCCCCCTGGGTGTGTCCAACACTGGAAGGTCCTCCCACGCTGGGCAGCCTGAGAGTGTGTCCTCATCCACTGTCTCTGGCCAGAGCCAGAAAAAGCAAGGGGTGGCTGGGAGAATCTGGAACTTTATTTTGAAACATCTTTGTTGCAAGCTGCCCAGCATGAGGCGTCATAATAAAGTGAGCCCATGTGAACCCCATGGATGACCGAGGCAGGAAGGTCAGGCCGCCGCGCTCCCTGGGGCCCGGTGCAGGGGAAGAGGAGTGTGTTCTCTGCACGGCCTTCAGCAGCATCGTATCCAAGACCCTGGCCAGCTCAGAGGATGGTCCGGAGCAGCCCGGGCGACCGAAAGCGAGGCCACCGTGGCTGCAGGTCTGCCCCTCAACCCCCACCTGGGTGAAACTTGAGAGACTGGACTGTCATTCCTGGGGCACGTCTCCCCTCCCCTACTCTTCTGTCTTCCGTGTTGGGGGGGGAGGGGGATAGTTCTTGTTCCAAGAACTCCTTGGTTCTTCCAACTCTAGTTAATAAACTTGACGCTCCAGAGAGATGCATCACACTCTGCTTCGCGTCGTCCCTGCACAGAATTGGGGCTGTGCATTTTCCAGTGAGACAAGCGTGCAGCCATGGAGCGCTTGGAGGTAGTCAGAACGACTAAAGGGAAAAATGACCTAAGAGAATTAGCACAGTGACTCCCAACAGCAACAACTGCTGCCCTGCAGGGCAGAAATGCGGAAAGTGTGTATTCCCTTCCTGCACTACCATTCCCGAACATTTTCAGAAGGGCCGAGGGGAACTTTTGGTCCCTGCGGCCTGTGTTAATTACAACAGAGAGGCCCATTAATACACAAATTTATACACAAATCCATGTATACATGTATAGCCACTTAAGTTTTTAAACTCTTCATTGAAGTTATATAACTCATTGATTTTCACAAACTAAAAATAAGTAACTTGCACCCAGATCATGAAAGAAAATATTACCATGGTACCAGTGCCCCAGAAGTCCCCCTTTGCTCCTTTCTAGACAATAGCCACCCCACATATCCTGTCTTAAAATTGCAGAGAGCAGTTTCTGTAATGCTTATATTGTTAAAAATTGTACCGTACTATCTATCCTGTCTTATATCTGTGTTTATGAGATTTCATTTTTGTGATTTATCTGAATTTGTTCCAGTACTATGTAGGATTTCACCGTGTATGAAAATACAGTGAACTTTATTGGAAAGCAGTTTGGGAGCATATATAAAAGCTGAAGATATACATATTCTGTAACTGTGAAATCCCACTACTAATTATATATTGACCAGAAATGTACACATGTGTTCAACATGTATAGTTTGAAATTGGACATTGAAAAATAGCTCTTAGAATTTTGAGTAACCACATTCAAATTCATGATTATGATCTGTTTGTAATATCTCCTTTTGCCTAGATGTATTTATTTAAAAATTTTAAATTTTATTTGAACTTAAAAAAAAACCTAGTTTACCTATTTTTCTCATCCCTCCCCCCCCCCGCCCCACCTCTTAAAACCACCCATTTGTTCTCTGTATCTATGTTGATAGAAGGGCGCTCTTTCTATTGAAATATTAGAAATGTAGGAGAAAATTAGTGGTTTTATAGATTCGCTAAAGGGAAGGTGAAGGAATGACCTCCTGATGACTTCCTTGTATCAAAAAAAAAAAAAAAAAAAAGTAAGGGCAACTTCATCAGTTGAAAATAAGGCAGAGAGATGATAGACTGGAGGTTTAGGGCTGAGGAAAAGATATGAGATAGTCATCATGGGTAGTTAATGAATGACTTCTTTAGGGAAATACAGGCTAGAAATGCCCAGTGATGTTACTCATTTGAGGCTGAAGAGCATGAATCTGTAGGAACATAACTTCATCCAGTTGTGAGAGATCTCAAGCAACACCAGGCTGCTTAGAAGTAAATGTGGGGTGTTAAATGGTTGGGTTCATCTAGATGTGCAATTATTCCACATGATGGGGATGAAGATTCATGATGGGAAACAGGGACCAGGAAATGAAAGTGTTTTATAACTCATTTATGTAAAAAATATATTAGGGAAAATCATATCATATACAATGAATGTCTTGATTATAAAACTGTGGGGATGTTGAACTGAAGGTGAGTTCTAGCATTATGAAGCTTTGTAGCGCTCTTCTGGATACACTCAGGAAAAGCAGGATGTTGCCACTTGTGGAAACTGCCTTGTTGTGAATCCATTCTGCTGTATTTCTAGCCACAATGAACCCATTTGCGGTGATACCAAGGACGCATTCAGTGCCTATAATTATTCACATCAAAATGATGCGAGATGGTGACAATTGATTTTCTGGGGGATTGCAGGTTTCGGTCATCCTGAGTTGTTGCTTCTCTTTGGTGTCTGAGGAAAATGTCTCCCCAGCGTGTGATGGGCAGACTTGTGATAGCTCCCACTATTCATGTCACCAGAAGCAGCAGTTGATGCATCATTTCCCAAGCTACTCCATTTGTTTATTTTAGAACTCTTAGTTGTAAGTCTGGAGATGCAAATGACGGAAGGAGTTGTTTTCTAATCCTCTCCCGTGTCCTTTCGGATGCCCCGGGGTGTGAGTTCAATCGTGGGGCCCAGGGAGGAACTTGAGTAGACGCTCCTTTATGAATCACTGACATGGTGTTGAGAGCTGTGTTCTTGAGTAGCTCTAGTTAAGTCAACCATCCGTTCACTAAGTCACTGGATAACTGCGTGTCACTTGTGACCGCAGGGAACTGATTGAAAGTAATAATAACTTCAAATATTTATAGCTATGAGCTAGGCCCTGTCCAGACACTTTATACATATCATGAAATTTAAGCCTTACAACAACCCTCTGCAGAATGTACTTTTATTATCTCCATTTTCCAGGGGAGGAAACTGAGGCTAAATAACTTGTCCAAAGTCAAAGAGGGAGAGGGAGACGGAGAAGGAGAGAGAGAGAGTTGGGATTCAAACCCGAGTCACATGGTCCCAGAGTCCTTGTTCTTACCCACTATGTTATACTACCTACCCCTGTGGATCCTTTTGCGTGCACCAAAGACTGAAGGCAGGGTTGGCTTAACTGTAACTTTTTATCCTGTTGGTCTTTTGTGATGCCCTCAGGGCTTAAGGGAAGAATAATTGAGTTGGAAAAAAACCCACCTGTGAGATTTCTTTTTTCACTCCTCACACAGAACACTTTACTTTGGACACTTCTGGTCACTAAACACGTGTGGTTTTTTTTTCCCCCACAGCAAACAATTCTGCAACGCTGTCTCGGTGCCCTACCATTTAACTCAATTCTGACACTATCTACCTGGAGATGACATCAGATCCACAGGTTTAGGGCTCAGTCCCACCAGACTGCCCTCCATTTCAGATGCCAATCCCAAGTCTAGGTTGTCACCTGGACTTATTGGTTATAAGTTAGAGTTATGACCCTCTTTTTGGTTTCAGTTAATTTGCTGGAGTGGCTCACGGAGCTCAGGAAAACAGCTTATTTACATTTACCGATTTATTATAAAAGGTTATGATCGTAGATGAACACCCAGACGGAAGAGATGCATAGAGCAAGGTGGTGGGAAGGGGCATGGAGCTTCCACGCCCCCTTTGGGGTACCACACCCCGAGCACCTCATGTGTTCACCAGTCTGAAAGCTCTTTGAACCCAGTCCTTTTGGGTTTTAATGGAGCCTTTGTTACATAGGTGCAGTTGATTAAATCATTGGCCATTGGTTATTGTTTCAACCTCCAGCCTCTCCCCCTTTCGTGGAAACCTGGGGGTGGGACTGAAAGTTCCAACCTTGTATTCGCCCTCGGTTTTCCTGGCAATCAGTCCGCACCCTTAGGTGGGTTCCAAAAGTCACCTTGTTAACATAACAAAGGCATTTTTGTTGATCTCCTCACTGAGGAAATTCCAAGGGTTGTAGGAGCTCTGTGCGAGGTGGGGGGGGGGGGAAAGGGGACAAAGACCAAATGTATTTCTTATGATAAATCACAATAGCACAATAGTAAAGCAAGAAGACACTGATTTTCTGAGACAAACCTCTTGTACAAAATAAATTGAGAGATAATAAATCTCTATATAAAAATGATTGTACACACACACACTTATATGCCCACAAACACATATTTACCTTTCATTTTAAAGAAATCACTAGGAAAATAAGGGTTGAAGGAAAAGTTCCTTGCTCCTTTACAAGGTAGGCAAATCAACATAGGGTAAAAATCATACCCCAAGTCACCTAATCTATTTTGGAAGAGTAAAACCAAAAGAGATGAAGAATCAGTTTTATCTTGGGGAAGTTGTTTCTGATTTTAAAATGTAAGCACGATACACATGATGATAAAATGGACTTCTCAACTCAGAATAAATGAACTTTTGTGAGAGTACATAACGCTAAAGTAATGATAATGAAGTAATTCAAATAAAGGGAAGGTTGGTGTGTGAGATGTCTCCAAAATTTTTCATGATATTTGGTTTTCCCTTTACTTAGGACTTCTTTTAAACAAGGCGAAAACTTAAGGTTTTCTGGCCTGTTTTGGACAAGTTGTTATGAATTTTAGCATCTCATCTTTAAATCTCTATTCTTGAACTCCAAATGTTTCCCTCGATTACAGTGTACAGTAATAAACAACTGCTACTCTCTGCTTGTTCCCACCCACTTGTACAAGTAAGTCTGTAGTATTTCAGGACCTCTGATTTGGTTTTCAAGAGGCTTTTTCTTGTCACTGGCTCTCCTCCATTTCTGCTGACCCAGGCTTCCAAGAGTGTGAGGGATAATGGGATACACTCTCCGAAGAGTTTGATGCCTCTCTTTTTATTTGTTTTGCTCATCACTGTATTAAAAACATAAAATTCTAACTGAGTAAATTTGAAGATCGAATTGGCTTTATTCAGTGATTTATGAATCGGGCAGCATCCCATTGAGCAAGTAGAAAGGGGCTCTGCGGAGCTGTAAAAAATGCAAGAACTTTACAGGCAGGAGGGGGCAGAAAAGGGAAGTTTCTAGCTAAGAGTGGATTGTTTCAGGCAGGGTCACCTTCCTCTTGGGGGAAGGTGGGTGGGGGGGGTCACCCCTCTAGTGCTGACCAGGTGATTCCAGATCTATTGGTGAAAGGTCCCATTCCTGAGAGAGGCTGAAACTGCAATTAGGTTAGCTGTTAAGTCTTGGTTTGCTGACGTGGGACTTAGCACAAGTGACTCCATTTGGGGTTTGTTGTTTTTTTTTACTAACAACTGTATCTCATTCCTAGCGCTTAACCCCAGTACCTAGATACTTGCTGGTGAATGGATGACCAGACCAGTGAATTCAGAATTTCAGAGAAGTTCTTTATAATGAGAGACAGGCAGAGAAATGGCAGTTCTACCACCCAGTAAGTTTTGAACTCTTGCAGGTCTGATGCCCAAATCAAGCGTGGGAACGTGAACAGTGAGACTGAGTGAAAACACAGCAGTTCTTTGTGTTTCTGTTAGAGAAACACTGGTGGGAGACAGAGGACAAAGGAAGGAGACACAGGACCGGAGTGACCTCAGCTGGGGGCGGGGTTTCACAGTGTTGGGTGCTGCAGAGAGGTAGTCAGCAGGAGCAGGGGCTGTGTACGTCATCAGAGGCATGTTTTATTTTATTTTTTTGTTTTTATTGACGTATAGTTGATTTACAATCTTGTGCCAATCTGCTGTATGGCAAAGTGACTCAGTTATACGCATATAGACATTCTTTTTTTATATTCTTTTCCATTACAGTTTTATCACAGGATATTGACTCTAGTTCCCTGTGCTGTAGAGTAGGACCTTGTTGTTTATCCCTCCTATATATAATAGTTTACATCTGCTAATGCCACACTCCCAGCCCTTCCCTCTCCCACCCCCCTCCTCCTTGGCAACCACAAGTCTGTTCTCTATGTCTGTGAGTCTGTTGCTGTTTCATAGATAGGTTCATTTGTGCCATACTTTAGATTCCACATGTAAGTGGTATCACATGGTATTTGTCTTTCTCTTTCTGACTTACTTCACTTAATAATCTCTAGTTGCATCCATGTTGCTGCAATCATCAGAGGCATTTTAGAAGAGGCTCTGCTTGCCATAGCTTCTGGCAGCGTTGCTTCCTACAGTGGAAAGAAGAATGTTGTTGATGGGAATTCCCAAAGTTAGGCTAAAGTGGGGGTGAAGTAACTTTTCTAGGTGAAGAGGTGATCTTTTTTTTTTTCTTTTTGATTTCTATGTGTGTTTTATTATATATTAGTCTCTTACATCAAATAGAAGACAAAAAGTGGAGCTACAAACCAAAGTTACAAGAGTACTAGCTTTTCTCGTCGCCCGTCTGTCTACTTTTACCAGAGGTCTTTATTTCTTCATAAGGCTTTGAGCTACTTGTCCAGGGTCCTTGACTGCAACCTGAAGAACTCCCTGTGGCAGGCGGGTCTGGTGGTTAAGAACTCTCTCAACTCTTGATTAACTGGGAATGTCTTGATTTCTCCCTCATTTTCGAAGGAAAGTTTTGCTAGATATAGGATTCTTGGTTGACGGTTTCTTTCCTTCAACACTTCAAGTACATTGAGTCATGCCATCTGGCCTCCGAGGCTCCTGATGAGAAATCTGCTCAATGACCTTCCTGGCAAACCTTCTCTCAGCTTCATAGACTTTCATAATGTACCGTATCATGTCTTATGCAACAGAACATTTTGTATAGTATCGTGAAGTCAGTTAAGTTGTAACGTTATATATATTTTTTAATTAGTTAATTTATTTTTGGCTGTGTTGGATCTTCGTTTCTGTGCGAGGGCTTTCTCTAGTTGCGGCAAGCGGGGGCCACTCTTCATCGCGGTGCGCGGGCCTCTCACTATCGCGGCCTCTCTTGTTGCGGAGCACAGGCTCCAGACGCGCAGGCTCAGCAATTGTGGCTCACGGGCCCAGTCGCTCCGCGGCCTGTGGGATCCTCCCAGACCAGGGCTCGAACCCGTGTCCCCTGCATCGACAGGCAGACTCTCAACCACTGCGCCACCAGGGAAGCCCAGTAACGTTATTTTGAGACCAGAATTTAAGGAAAAGGAATTGAACGTTTCAAGTGTAGTCATTATGAGGTCTCTAAAATTATTACGCGTTTTCAAACTAGAAATAAAAAGGCCACTGAAGTATCCTGCAGATTTTTATTTATAACAAAGTGAATACCAATATCTAATAACACACGTAAAGAAAACTTTCTTTGGGATCCTTTTTCCTAAGTGTAAAGGGGCCTTGAACTCAAAAAGTGAGAAAACCACTGTGGTGTATCCCCAGCGGTGATGGGTCCATTTCTTGCTCTGACCTCAGAGTGCACCATTGTGATGTACTTCACAGAGCCCTATGAAAGAGAAAGGTGGGCCCAGGTTTTTGGTCCTTAGAGCCCAGGAAGCTGCTTTTGGTGACCTGACGGCCTTGGACCTACAGTTAGCTTGTGTTTTCCTTGTTTGTGCCATTTTGTTGATTTTCGTTTCTCTTTTCTCTACTCTTTTTTATTTGTGTCATTGTTCTTTGTACAGTTAGCATAGTGAGTATTGTTGGTATAGTTAATACTTGATTAGCATAGTTAGTGTAGTTAGTACTAGTTAGCGCTGTTGGTACAGTTAGCGTAGTTAGCGTTGTTAGTAGAGACAGCATACTTAGCCCTGTTAGTACAGTTAGCATTGTTAGTTAGCGTAGTTAGCGTTGCTCGGTAGTGCTGTCAGTCAGTGTAGTTAGCAGATCACCAGGATGCAGGGCCTCACAGCCAAATCTGCTGGCAAGAAGGCTCGTATTGATGACTTCCGGATCCTCCACACCATTGGTGAAGGCACCTTCGGTAAAGTGAAGTTGGCCTGGCACATTCTGACCGGGACACAGGTGGCTGTGAAGGTCATAAAGAAAAGGCGTCAGAGCTTCTCAAGTGTCCAGGCACTTTTCCGGGAAGTGTGCAGTCTGAAGGCTCTGAATCACCCCAATATTGTGAAACTGCTGGGGGTGATTGACACAGAGGAGACATTTTTCGTGGTGATGGAGTACCTCAGTGGGGGGGACATGTACCGCTATTTGAAGATCCATGGCCGTATGACAGAGGCGGAGGCCCGAGGCCCGTTCCAGCAGCTGGTCTCCGCCCTGCAGCACTGCCACCGGAGGGGCATCGTGCACCGGGACCTGAAGCCACCGAGCCTCCTCTTTGATTCCAAGATGAATATCAAACTTACAGACTTTGGCCTCAGCAACAAGTGTGATGACATTTTCCAACTGGACACGAGCTGCGGCACACCCCCTTATGCTGCCCCGGAACTCTTCCTGGGGCAGAGCTCCAGCGGCCCTGCGGTGGACGTGTGGAGCCTGGGAGTAGTGCTGTACACCATGGTAACTGGGTCCCGGCCCTTTGTGGGAAAAGACTTCCAGGAGCTGCGGAAGCAAGTCCTACGAGGGCAATACCCCATCCCACCTTATCTGTCTTTGGAGATAAGGGATCTGTTACAAAAAATGATTGCCCTCAACCCCAGTGACAGAGGCACCTTACGTGACCTCATGAGGCATCCATGGGTCAACATGGGCCAGAAGGAGCCACTCCAGCCACCCTGTGAAAAGGACCTGGAGGTGACAATGGTGAGGACTCCGGGCTTGACTTGCGACCAGATCCAGGACACTGGGACAGGCAGTGTGAGCTCCAAGAAACCCAAGGTGGAGGTCTCCATCATAACTCTGAAGCCCTTCTCTTGCGGGGACCTCTGTGGCAGTGAACTTGAGCCTTCGCCGAGCCCTGTGGTGTCCTCCCTGCAAACCAGGTGGCTCTACCACAGAAAAACTGTGCCGCTGCAGGAAGACCAGCAGGCAGGGCAGAAGACCGGTGAGTCTGCCTGTCCCCCACCCAGCCTGGAGGCGAGGACTGCCACCCCCAGCCCAGCCCCCCAGTGTGGCACTGGGACATCCACCTCCAGCAGCAGCAGCAGGATTGGAGCCCCAGAGGGAAGCAGCTGCCCCCTGGGTGTGTCCAACACTGGAAGGTCCTCCCACGCTGGGCAGCCTGAGAGTGTGTCCTCATCCACTGTCTCTGGCCAGAGCCAGAAAAAGCAAGGGGTGGCTGGGAGAATCTGGAACTTTATTTTGAAACATCTTTGTTGCAAGCTGCCCAGCATGAGGCGTCATAATAAAGTGAGCCCATGTGAACCCCATGGATGACCGAGGCAGGAAGGTCAGGCCGCCGCGCTCCCTGGGGCCCGGTGCAGGGGAAGAGGAGTGTGTTCTCTGCACGGCCTTCAGCAGCATCGTATCCAAGACCCTGGCCAGCTCAGAGGATGGTCCGGAGCAGCCCGGGCGACCGAAAGCGAGGCCACCGTGGCTGCAGGTCTGCCCCTCAACCCCCACCTGGGTGAAACTTGAGAGACTGGACTGTCATTCCTGGGGCACGTCTCCCCTCCCCTACTCTTCTGTCTTCCGTGTTGGGGGGGGAGGGGGATAGTTCTTGTTCCAAGAACTCCTTGGTTCTTCCAACTCTAGTTAATAAACTTGACGCTCCAGAGAGATGCATCACACTCTGCTTCGCGTCGTCCCTGCACAGAATTGGGGCTGTGCATTTTCCAGTGAGACAAGCGTGCAGCCATGGAGCGCTGGGAGGTAGTCAGAACGACTAAAGGGAAAAATGACCTAAGAGAATTAGCACAGTGACTCCCAACAGCAACAACTGCTGCCCTGCAGGGCAGAAATGCGGAAAGTGTGTATTCCCTTCCTGCACTACCATTCCCGAACATTTTCAGAAGGGCCGAGGGGAACTTTTGGTCCCTGCGGCCTGTGTTAATTACAACAGAGAGGCCCATTAATACACAAATTTATACACAAATCCATGTATACATGTATAGCCACTTAAGTTTTTAAACTCTTCATTGAAGTTATATAACTCATTGATTTTCACAAACTAAAAATAAGTAACTTGCACCCAGATCATGAAAGAAAATATTACCATGGTACCAGTGCCCCAGAAGTCCCCCTTTGCTCCTTTCTAGACAATAGCCACCCCACATATCCTGTCTTAAAATTGCAGAGAGCAGTTTCTGTAATGCTTATATTGTTAAAAATTGTACCGTACTATCTATCCTGTCTTATATCTGTGTTTATGAGATTTCATTTTTGTGATTTATCTGAATTTGTTCCAGTACTATGTAGGATTTCACCGTGTATGAAAATACAGTGAACTTTATTGGAAAGCAGTTTGGGAGCATATATAAAAGCTGAAGATATACATATTCTGTAACTGTGAAATCCCACTACTAATTATATATTGACCAGAAATGTACACATGTGTTCAACATGTATAGTTTGAAATTGGACATTGAAAAATAGCTCTTAGAATTTTGAGTAACCACATTCAAATTCATGATTATGATCTGTTTGTAATATCTCCTTTTGCCTAGATGTATTTATTTAAAAATTTTAAATTTTATTTGAACTTAAAAAAAAACCTAGTTTACCTATTTTTCTCATCCCTCCCCCCCCCCGCCCCACCTCTTAAAACCACCCATTTGTTCTCTGTATCTATGTTGATAGAAGGGCGCTCTTTCTATTGAAATATTAGAAATGTAGGAGAAAATTAGTGGTTTTATAGATTCGCTAAAGGGAAGGTGAAGGAATGACCTCCTGATGACTTCCTTGTATCAAAAAAAAAAAAAAAAAAAAGTAAGGGCAACTTCATCAGTTGAAAATAAGGCAGAGAGATGATAGACTGGAGGTTTAGGGCTGAGGAAAAGATATGAGATAGTCATCATGGGTAGTTAATGAATGACTTCTTTAGGGAAATACAGGCTAGAAATGCCCAGTGATGTTACTCATTTGAGGCTGAAGAGCATGAATCTGTAGGAACATAACTTCATCCAGTTGTGAGAGATCTCAAGCAACACCAGGCTGCTTAGAAGTAAATGTGGGGTGTTAAATGGTTGGGTTCATCTAGATGTGCAATTATTCCACATGATGGGGATGAAGATTCATGATGGGAAACAGGGACCAGGAAATGAAAGTGTTTTATAACTCATTTATGTAAAAAATATATTAGGGAAAATCATATCATATACAATGAATGTCTTGATTATAAAACTGTGGGGATGTTGAACTGAAGGTGAGTTCTAGCATTATGAAGCTTTGTAGCGCTCTTCTGGATACACTCAGGAAAAGCAGGATGTTGCCACTTGTGGAAACTGCCTTGTTGTGAATCCATTCTGCTGTATTTCTAGCCACAATGAACCCATTTGCGGTGATACCAAGGACGCATTCAGTGCCTATAATTATTCACATCAAAATGATGCGAGATGGTGACAATTGATTTTCTGGGGGATTGCAGGTTTCGGTCATCCTGAGTTGTTGCTTCTCTTTGGTGTCTGAGGAAAATGTCTCCCCAGCGTGTGATGGGCAGACTTGTGATAGCTCCCACTATTCATGTCACCAGAAGCAGCAGTTGATGCATCATTTCCCAAGCTACTCCATTTGTTTATTTTAGAACTCTTAGTTGTAAGTCTGGAGATGCAAATGACGGAAGGAGTTGTTTTCTAATCCTCTCCCGTGTCCTTTCGGATGCCCCGGGGTGTGAGTTCAATCGTGGGGCCCAGGGAGGAACTTGAGTAGACGCTCCTTTATGAATCACTGACATGGTGTTGAGAGCTGTGTTCTTGAGTAGCTCTAGTTAAGTCAACCATCCGTTCACTAAGTCACCGGATAACTGCGTGTCACTTGTGACCGCAGGGAACTGATTGAAAGTAATAATAACTTCAAATATTTATAGCTATGAGCTAGGCCCTGTCCAGACACTTTATACATATCATGAAATTTAAGCCTTACAACAACCCTCTGCAGAATGTACTTTTATTATCTCCATTTTCCAGGGGAGGAAACTGAGGCTAAATAACTTGTCCAAAGTCAAAGAGGGAGAGGGAGACGGAGAAGGAGAGAGAGAGAGTTGGGATTCAAACCCGAGTCACATGGTCCCAGAGTCCTTGTTCTTACCCACTATGTTATACTACCTACCCCTGTGGATCCTTTTGTGTGCACCAAAGACTGAAGGCAGGGTTGGCTTAACTGTAACTTTTTATCCTGTTGGTCTTTTGTGATGCCCTCAGGGCTTAAGGGAAGAATAATTGAGTTGGAAAAAAACCCACCTGTGAGATTTCTTTTTTCACTCCTCACACAGAACACTTTACTTTGGACACTTCTGGTCACTAAACACGTGTGGTTTTTTTTTTCCCCACAGCAAACAATTCTGCAACGCTGTCTCGGTGCCCTACCATTTAACTCAATTCTGACACTATCTACCTGGAGATGACATCAGATCCACAGGTTTAGGGCTCAGTCCCACCAGACTGCCCTCCATTTCAGATGCCAATCCCAAGTCTAGGTTGTCACCTGGACTTATTGGTTATAAGTTAGAGTTATGACCCTCTTTTTGGTTTCAGTTAATTTGCTGGAGTGGCTCACGGAGCTCAGGAAAACAGCTTATTTACATTTACCGATTTATTATAAAAGGTTATGATCGTAGATGAACACCCAGACGGAAGAGATGCATAGAGCAAGGTGGTGGGAAGGGGCATGGAGCTTCCACGCCCCCTTTGGGGTACCACACCCCGAGCACCTCATGTGTTCACCAGTCTGAAAGCTCTTTGAACCCAGTCCTTTTGGGTTTTAATGGAGCCTTTGTTACATAGGTGCAGTTGATTAAATCATTGGCCATTGGTTATTGTTTCAACCTCCAGCCTCTCCCCCTTTCGTGGAAACCTGGGGGTGGGACTGAAAGTTCCAACCTTGTATTCGCCCTCGGTTTTCCTGGCAATCAGTCCGCACCCTTAGGTGGGTTCCAAAAGTCACCTTGTTAACATAACAAAGGCATTTTTGTTGATCTCCTCACTGAGGAAATTCCAAGGGTTGTAGGAGCTCTGTGCGAGGTGGGGGGGGGGGGGAAAGGGGACAAAGACCAAATGTATTTCTTATGATAAATCACAATAGCACAATAGTAAAGCAAGAAGACACTGATTTTCTGAGACAAACCTCTTGTACAAAATAAATTGAGAGATAATAAATCTCTATATAAAAATGATTGTACACACACACACTTATATGCCCACAAACACATATTTACCTTTCATTTTAAAGAAATCACTAGGAAAATAAGGGTTGAAGGAAAAGTTCCTTGCTCCTTTACAAGGTAGGCAAATCAACATAGGGTAAAAATCATACCCCAAGTCACCTAATCTATTTTGGAAGAGTAAAACCAAAAGAGATGAAGAATCAGTTTTATCTTGGGGAAGTTGTTTCTGATTTTAAAATGTAAGCACGATACACATGATGATAAAATGGACTTCTCAACTCAGAATAAATGAACTTTTGTGAGAGTACATAACGCTAAAGTAATGATAATGAAGTAATTCAAATAAAGGGAAGGTTGGTGTGTGAGATGTCTCCAAAATTTTTCATGATATTTGGTTTTCCCTTTACTTAGGACTTCTTTTAAACAAGGCGAAAACTTAAGGTTTTCTGGCCTGTTTTGGACAAGTTGTTATGAATTTTAGCATCTCATCTTTAAATCTCTATTCTTGAACTCCAAATGTTTCCCTCGATTACAGTGTACAGTAATAAACAACTGCTACTCTCTGCTTGTTCCCACCCACTTGTACAAGTAAGTCTGTAGTATTTCAGGACCTCTGATTTGGTTTTCAAGAGGCTTTTTCTTGTCACTGGCTCTCCTCCATTTCTGCTGACCCAGGCTTCCAAGAGTGTGAGGGATAATGGGATACACTCTCCGAAGAGTTTGATGCCTCTCTTTTTATTTGTTTTGCTCATCACTGTATTAAAAACATAAAATTCTAACTGAGTAAATTTGAAGATCGAATTGGCTTTATTCAGTGATTTATGAATCGGGCAGCATCCCATTGAGCAAGTAGAAAGGGGCTCTGCGGAGCTGTAAAAAATGCAAGAACTTTACAGGCAGGAGGGGGCAGAAAAGGGAAGTTTCTAGCTAAGAGTGGATTGTTTCAGGCAGGGTCACCTTCCTCTTGGGGGAAGGTGGGTGGGGGGGGTCACCCCTCTAGTGCTGACCAGGTGATTCCAGATCTATTGGTGAAAGGTCCCATTCCTGAGAGAGGCTGAAACTGCAATTAGGTTAGCTGTTAAGTCTTGGTTTGCTGACGTGGGACTTAGCACAAGTGACTCCATTTGGGGTTTGTTGTTTTTTTTTACTAACAACTGTATCTCATTCCTAGCGCTTAACCCCAGTACCTAGATACTTGCTGGTGAATGGATGACCAGACCAGTGAATTCAGAATTTCAGAGAAGTTCTTTATAATGAGAGACAGGCAGAGAAATGGCAGTTCTACCACCCAGTAAGTTTTGAACTCTTGCAGGTCTGATGCCCAAATCAAGCGTGGGAACGTGAACAGTGAGACTGAGTGAAAACACAGCAGTTCTTTGTGTTTCTGTTAGAGAAACACTGGTGGGAGACAGAGGACAAAGGAAGGAGACACAGGACCGGAGTGACCTCAGCTGGGGGCGGGGTTTCACAGTGTTGGGTGCTGCAGAGAGGTAGTCAGCAGGAGCAGGGGCTGTGTACGTCATCAGAGGCATGTTTTATTTTATTTTTTTGTTTTTATTGACGTATAGTTGATTTACAATCTTGTGCCAATCTGCTGTATGGCAAAGTGACTCAGTTATACGCATATAGACATTCTTTTTTTATATTCTTTTCCATTACAGTTTTATCACAGGATATTGACTCTAGTTCCCTGTGCTGTAGAGTAGGACCTTGTTGTTTATCCCTCCTATATATAATAGTTTACATCTGCTAATGCCACACTCCCAGCCCTTCCCTCTCCCACCCCCCTCCTCCTTGGCAACCACAAGTCTGTTCTCTATGTCTGTGAGTCTGTTGCTGTTTCATAGATAGGTTCATTTGTGCCATACTTTAGATTCCACATGTAAGTGGTATCACATGGTATTTGTCTTTCTCTTTCTGACTTACTTCACTTAATAATCTCTAGTTGCATCCATGTTGCTGCAATCATCAGAGGCATTTTAGAAGAGGCTCTGCTTGCCATAGCTTCTGGCAGCGTTGCTTCCTACAGTGGAAAGAAGAATGTTGTTGATGGGAATTCCCAAAGTTAGGCTAAAGTGGGGGTGAAGTAACTTTTCTAGGTGAAGAGGTGATCTTTTTTTTTTTCTTTTTGATTTCTATGTGTGTTTTATTATATATTAGTCTCTTAAATCAAATAGAAGACAAAAAGTGGAGCTACAAACCAAAGTTACAAGAGTACTAGCTTTTCTCGTCGCCCGTCTGTCTACTTTTACCAGAGGTCTTTATTTCTTCATAAGGCTTTGAGCTACTTGTCCAGGGTCCTTGACTGCAACCTGAAGAACTCCCTGTGGCAGGCGGGTCTGGTGGTTAAGAACTCTCTCAACTCTTGATTAACTGGGAATGTCTTGATTTCTCCCTCATTTTCGAAGGAAAGTTTTGCTAGATATAGGATTCTTGGTTGACGGTTTCTTTCCTTCAACACTTCAAGTACATTGAGTCATGCCATCTGGCCTCCGAGGCTCCTGATGAGAAATCTGCTCAATGACCTTCCTGGCAAACCTTCTCTCAGCTTCATAGACTTTCATAATGTACCGTATCATGTCTTATGCAACAGAACATTTTGTATAGTATCGTGAAGTCAGTTAAGTTGTAACGTTATATATTTTTTTTAATTAGTTAATTTATTTTTGGCTGTGTTGGATCTTCGTTTCTGTGCGAGGGCTTTCTCTAGTTGCGGCAAGCGGGGGCCACTCTTCATCGCGGTGCGCGGGCCTCTCACTATCGCGGCCTCTCTTGTTGCGGAGCACAGGCTCCAGACGCGCAGGCTCAGCAATTGTGGCTCACGGGCCCAGTCGCTCCGCGGCCTGTGGGATCCTCCCAGACCAGGGCTCGAACCCGTGTCCCCTGCATCGACAGGCAGACTCTCAACCACTGCGCCACCAGGGAAGCCCAGTAACGTTATTTTGAGACCAGAATTTAAGGAAAAGGAATTGAACGTTTCAAGTGTAGTCATTATGAGGTCTCTAAAATTATTACGCGTTTTCAAACTAGAAATAAAAAGGCCACTGAAGTATCCTGCAGATTTTTATTTATAACAAAGTGAATACCAATATCTAATAACACACGTAAAGAAAACTTTCTTTGGGATCCTTTTTCCTAAGTGTAAAGGGGCCTTGAACTCAAAAAGTGAGAAAACCACTGTGGTGTATCCCCAGCGGTGATGGGTCCATTTCTTGCTCTGACCTCAGAGTGCACCATTGTGATGTACTTCACAGAGCCCTATGAAAGAGAAAGGTGGGCCCAGGTTTTTGGTCCTTAGAGCCCAGGAAGCTGCTTTTGGTGACCTGACGGCCTTGGACCTACAGTTAGCTTGTGTTTTCCTTGTTTGTGCCATTTTGTTGATTTTCGTTTCTCTTTTCTCTACTCTTTTTTATTTGTGTCATTGTTCTTTGTACAGTTAGCATAGTGAGTATTGTTGGTATAGTTAATACTTGATTAGCATAGTTAGTGTAGTTAGTACTAGTTAGCGCTGTTGGTACAGTTAGCGTAGTTAGCGTTGTTAGTAGAGACAGCATACTTAGCCCTGTTAGTACAGTTAGCATTGTTAGTTAGCGTAGTTAGCGTTGCTCGGTAGTGCTGTCAGTCAGTGTAGTTAGCAGATCACCAGGATGCAGGGCCTCACAGCCAAATCTGCTGGCAAGAAGGCTCGTATTGATGACTTCCGGATCCTCCACACCATTGGTGAAGGCACCTTCGGTAAAGTGAAGTTGGCCTGGCACATTCTGACCGGGACACAGGTGGCTGTGAAGGTCATAAAGAAAAGGC
Source organism: Balaenoptera borealis (assembly GCF_965194805.1). Lineage (NCBI taxonomy): Eukaryota > Metazoa > Chordata > Mammalia > Artiodactyla > Balaenopteridae > Balaenoptera > Balaenoptera borealis. The sequence goes on along the minus strand of NW_028122864.1, from coordinate 13,674 downwards.
GTCAGAGCTTCTCAAGTGTCCAGGCACTTTTCCGGGAAGTGTGCAGTCTGAAGGCTCTGAATCACCCCAATATTGTGAAACTGCTGGGGGTGATTGACACAGAGGAGACATTTTTCGTGGTGATGGAGTACCTCAGTGGGGGGGACATGTACCGCTATTTGAAGATCCATGGCCGTATGACAGAGGCGGAGGCCCGAGGCCCGTTCCAGCAGCTGGTCTCCGCCCTGCAGCACTGCCACCGGAGGGGCATCGTGCACCGGGACCTGAAGCCACCGAGCCTCCTCTTTGATTCCAAGATGAATATCAAACTTACAGACTTTGGCCTCAGCAACAAGTGTGATGACATTTTCCAACTGGACACGAGCTGCGGCACACCCCCTTATGCTGCCCCGGAACTCTTCCTGGGGCAGAGCTCCAGCGGCCCTGCGGTGGACGTGTGGAGCCTGGGAGTAGTGCTGTACACCATGGTAACTGGGTCCCGGCCCTTTGTGGGAAAAGACTTCCAGGAGCTGCGGAAGCAAGTCCTACGAGGGCAATACCCCATCCCACCTTATCTGTCTTTGGAGATAAGGGATCTGTTACAAAAAATGATTGCCCTCAACCCCAGTGACAGAGGCACCTTACGTGACCTCATGAGGCATCCATGGGTCAACATGGGCCAGAAGGAGCCACTCCAGCCACCCTGTGAAAAGGACCTGGAGGTGACAATGGTGAGGACTCCGGGCTTGACTTGCGACCAGATCCAGGACACTGGGACAGGCAGTGTGAGCTCCAAGAAACCCAAGGTGGAGGTCTCCATCATAACTCTGAAGCCCTTCTCTTGCGGGGACCTCTGTGGCAGTGAACTTGAGCCTTCGCCGAGCCCTGTGGTGTCCTCCCTGCAAACCAGGTGGCTCTACCACAGAAAAACTGTGCCGCTGCAGGAAGACCAGCAGGCAGGGCAGAAGACCGGTGAGTCTGCCTGTCCCCCACCCAGCCTGGAGGCGAGGACTGCCACCCCCAGCCCAGCCCCCCAGTGTGGCACTGGGACATCCACCTCCAGCAGCAGCAGCAGGATTGGAGCCCCAGAGGGAAGCAGCTGCCCCCTGGGTGTGTCCAACACTGGAAGGTCCTCCCACGCTGGGCAGCCTGAGAGTGTGTCCTCATCCACTGTCTCTGGCCAGAGCCAGAAAAAGCAAGGGGTGGCTGGGAGAATCTGGAACTTTATTTTGAAACATCTTTGTTGCAAGCTGCCCAGCATGAGGCGTCATAATAAAGTGAGCCCATGTGAACCCCATGGATGACCGAGGCAGGAAGGTCAGGCCGCCGCGCTCCCTGGGGCCCGGTGCAGGGGAAGAGGAGTGTGTTCTCTGCACGGCCTTCAGCAGCATCGTATCCAAGACCCTGGCCAGCTCAGAGGATGGTCCGGAGCAGCCCGGGCGACCGAAAGCGAGGCCACCGTGGCTGCAGGTCTGCCCCTCAACCCCCACCTGGGTGAAACTTGAGAGACTGGACTGTCATTCCTGGGGCACGTCTCCCCTCCCCTACTCTTCTGTCTTCCGTGTTGGTGGGGGAGGGGGATAGTTCTTGTTCCAAGAACTCCTTGGTTCTTCCAACTCTAGTTAATAAACTTGACGCTCCAGAGAGATGCATCACACTCTGCTTCGCGTCGTCCCTGCACAGAATTGGGGCTGTGCATTTTCCAGTGAGACAAGCGTGCAGCCATGGAGCGCTGGGAGGTAGTCAGAACGACTAAAGGGAAAAATGACCTAAGAGAATTAGCACAGTGACTCCCAACAGCAACAACTGCTGCCCTGCAGGGCAGAAATGCGGAAAGTGTGTATTCCCTTCCTGCACTACCATTCCCGAACATTTTCAGAAGGGCCGAGGGGAACTTTTGGTCCCTGCGGCCTGTGTTAATTACAACAGAGAGGCCCATTAATACACAAATTTATACACAAATCCATGTATACATGTATAGCCACTTAAGTTTTTAAACTCTTCATTGAAGTTATATAACTCATTGATTTTCACAAACTAAAAATAAGTAACTTGCACCCAGATCATGAAAGAAAATATTACCATGGTACCAGTGCCCCAGAAGTCCCCCTTTGCTCCTTTCTAGACAATAGCCACCCCACATATCCTGTCTTAAAATTGCAGAGAGCAGTTTCTGTAATGCTTATATTGTTAAAAATTGTACCGTACTATCTATCCTGTCTTATATCTGTGTTTATGAGATTTCATTTTTGTGATTTATCTGAATTTGTTCCAGTACTATGTAGGATTTCACCGTGTATGAAAATACAGTGAACTTTATTGGAAAGCAGTTTGGGAGCATATATAAAAGCTGAAGATATACATATTCTGTAACTGTGAAATCCCACTACTAATTATATATTGACCAGAAATGTACACATGTGTTCAACATGTATAGTTTGAAATTGGACATTGAAAAATAGCTCTTAGAATTTTGAGTAACCACATTCAAATTCATGATTATGATCTGTTTGTAATATCTCCTTTTGCCTAGATGTATTTATTTAAAAATTTTAAATTTTATTTGAACTTAAAAAAAAACCTAGTTTACCTATTTTTCTCATCCCTCCCCCCCCCCGCCCCACCTCTTAAAACCACCCATTTGTTCTCTGTATCTATGTTGATAGAAGGGCGCTCTTTCTATTGAAATATTAGAAATGTAGGAGAAAATTAGTGGTTTTATAGATTCGCTAAAGGGAAGGTGAAGGAATGACCTCCTGATGACTTCCTTGTATCAAAAAAAAAAAAAAAAAAAGTAAGGGCAACTTCATCAGTTGAAAATAAGGCAGAGAGATGATAGACTGGAGGTTTAGGGCTGAGGAAAAGATATGAGATAGTCATCATGGGTAGTTAATGAATGACTTCTTTAGGGAAATACAGGCTAGAAATGCCCAGTGATGTTACTCATTTGAGGCTGAAGAGCATGAATCTGTAGGAACATAACTTCATCCAGTTGTGAGAGATCTCAAGCAACACCAGGCTGCTTAGAAGTAAATGTGGGGTGTTAAATGGTTGGGTTCATCTAGATGTGCAATTATTCCACATGATGGGGATGAAGATTCATGATGGGAAACAGGGACCAGGAAATGAAAGTGTTTTATAACTCATTTATGTAAAAAATATATTAGGGAAAATCATATCATATACAATGAATGTCTTGATTATAAAACTGTGGGGATGTTGAACTGAAGGTGAGTTCTAGCATTATGAAGCTTTGTAGCGCTCTTCTGGATACACTCAGGAAAAGCAGGATGTTGCCACTTGTGGAAACTGCCTTGTTGTGAATCCATTCTGCTGTATTTCTAGCCACAATGAACCCATTTGCGGTGATACCAAGGACGCATTCAGTGCCTATAATTATTCACATCAAAATGATGCGAGATGGTGACAATTGATTTTCTGGGGGATTGCAGGTTTCGGTCATCCTGAGTTGTTGCTTCTCTTTGGTGTCTGAGGAAAATGTCTCCCCAGCGTGTGATGGGCAGACTTGTGATAGCTCCCACTATTCATGTCACCAGAAGCAGCAGTTGATGCATCATTTCCCAAGCTACTCCATTTGTTTATTTTAGAACTCTTAGTTGTAAGTCTGGAGATGCAAATGACGGAAGGAGTTGTTTTCTAATCCTCTCCCGTGTCCTTTCGGATGCCCCGGGGTGTGAGTTCAATCGTGGGGCCCAGGGAGGAACTTGAGTAGACGCTCCTTTATGAATCACTGACATGGTGTTGAGAGCTGTGTTCTTGAGTAGCTCTAGTTAAGTCAACCATCCGTTCACTAAGTCACCGGATAACTGCGTGTCACTTGTGACCGCAGGGAACTGATTGAAAGTAATAATAACTTCAAATATTTATAGCTATGAGCTAGGCCCTGTCCAGACACTTTATACATATCATGAAATTTAAGCCTTACAACAACCCTCTGCAGAATGTACTTTTATTATCTCCATTTTCCAGGGGAGGAAACTGAGGCTAAATAACTTGTCCAAAGTCAAAGAGGGAGAGGGAGACGGAGAAGGAGAGAGAGAGAGTTGGGATTCAAACCCGAGTCACATGGTCCCAGAGTCCTTGTTCTTACCCACTATGTTATACTACCTACCCCTGTGGATCCTTTTGTGTGCACCAAAGACTGAAGGCAGGGTTGGCTTAACTGTAACTTTTTATCCTGTTGGTCTTTTGTGATGCCCTCAGGGCTTAAGGGAAGAATAATTGAGTTGGAAAAAAACCCACCTGTGAGATTTCTTTTTTCACTCCTCACACAGAACACTTTACTTTGGACACTTCTGGTCACTAAACACGTGTGGTTTTTTTTTTCCCCACAGCAAACAATTCTGCAACGCTGTCTCGGTGCCCTACCATTTAACTCAATTCTGACACTATCTACCTGGAGATGACATCAGATCCACAGGTTTAGGGCTCAGTCCCACCAGACTGCCCTCCATTTCAGATGCCAATCCCAAGTCTAGGTTGTCACCTGGACTTATTGGTTATAAGTTAGAGTTATGACCCTCTTTTTGGTTTCAGTTAATTTGCTGGAGTGGCTCACGGAGCTCAGGAAAACAGCTTATTTACATTTACCGATTTATTATAAAAGGTTATGATCGTAGATGAACACCCAGACGGAAGAGATGCATAGAGCAAGGTGGTGGGAAGGGGCATGGAGCTTCCACGCCCCCTTTGGGGTACCACACCCCGAGCACCTCATGTGTTCACCAGTCTGAAAGCTCTTTGAACCCAGTCCTTTTGGGTTTTAATGGAGCCTTTGTTACATAGGTGCAGTTGATTAAATCATTGGCCATTGGTTATTGTTTCAACCTCCAGCCTCTCCCCCTTTCGTGGAAACCTGGGGGTGGGACTGAAAGTTCCAACCTTGTATTCGCCCTCGGTTTTCCTGGCAATCAGTCCGCACCCTTAGGTGTGTTCCAAAAGTCACCTTGTTAACATAACAAAGGCATTTTTGTTGATCTCCTCACTGAGGAAATTCCAAGGGTTGTAGGAGCTCTGTGCGAGGTGGGGGGGGGGGGGAAAGGGGACAAAGACCAAATGTATTTCTTATGATAAATCACAATAGCACAATAGTAAAGCAAGAAGACACTGATTTTCTGAGACAAACCTCTTGTACAAAATAAATTGAGAGATAATAAATCTCTATATAAAAATGATTGTACACACACACACTTATATGCCCACAAACACATATTTACCTTTCATTTTAAAGAAATCACTAGGAAAATAAGGGTTGAAGGAAAAGTTCCTTGCTCCTTTACAAGGTAGGCAAATCAACATAGGGTAAAAATCATACCCCAAGTCACCTAATCTATTTTGGAAGAGTAAAACCAAAAGAGATGAAGAATCAGTTTTATCTTGGGGAAGTTGTTTCTGATTTTAAAATGTAAGCACGATACACATGATGATAAAATGGACTTCTCAACTCAGAATAAATGAACTTTTGTGAGAGTACATAACGCTAAAGTAATGATAATGAAGTAATTCAAATAAAGGGAAGGTTGGTGTGTGAGATGTCTCCAAAATTTTTCATGATATTTGGTTTTCCCTTTACTTAGGACTTCTTTTAAACAAGGCGAAAACTTAAGGTTTTCTGGCCTGTTTTGGACAAGTTGTTATGAATTTTAGCATCTCATCTTTAAATCTCTATTCTTGAACTCCAAATGTTTCCCTCGATTACAGTGTACAGTAATAAACAACTGCTACTCTCTGCTTGTTCCCACCCACTTGTACAAGTAAGTCTGTAGTATTTCAGGACCTCTGATTTGGTTTTCAAGAGGCTTTTTCTTGTCACTGGCTCTCCTCCATTTCTGCTGACCCAGGCTTCCAAGAGTGTGAGGGATAATGGGATACACTCTCCGAAGAGTTTGATGCCTCTCTTTTTATTTGTTTTGCTCATCACTGTATTAAAAACATAAAATTCTAACTGAGTAAATTTGAAGATCGAATTGGCTTTATTCAGTGATTTATGAATCGGGCAGCATCCCATTGAGCAAGTAGAAAGGGGCTCTGCGGAGCTGTAAAAAATGCAAGAACTTTACAGGCAGGAGGGGGCAGAAAAGGGAAGTTTCTAGCTAAGAGTGGATTGTTTCAGGCAGGGTCACCTTCCTCTTGGGGGAAGGTGGGTGGGGGGGGTCACCCCTCTAGTGCTGACCAGGTGATTCCAGATCTATTGGTGAAAGGTCCCATTCCTGAGAGAGGCTGAAACTGCAATTAGGTTAGCTGTTAAGTCTTGGTTTGCTGACGTGGGACTTAGCACAAGTGACTCCATTTGGGGTTTGTTGTTTTTTTTTACTAACAACTGTATCTCATTCCTAGCGCTTAACCCCAGTACCTAGATACTTGCTGGTGAATGGATGACCAGACCAGTGAATTCAGAATTTCAGAGAAGTTCTTTATAATGAGAGACAGGCAGAGAAATGGCAGTTCTACCACCCAGTAAGTTTTGAACTCTTGCAGGTCTGATGCCCAAATCAAGCGTGGGAACGTGAACAGTGAGACTGAGTGAAAACACAGCAGTTCTTTGTGTTTCTGTTAGAGAAACACTGGTGGGAGACAGAGGACAAAGGAAGGAGACACAGGACCGGAGTGACCTCAGCTGGGGGCGGGGTTTCACAGTGTTGGGTGCTGCAGAGAGGTAGTCAGCAGGAGCAGGGGCTGTGTACGTCATCAGAGGCATGTTTTATTTTATTTTTTTGTTTTTATTGACGTATAGTTGATTTACAATCTTGTGCCAATCTGCTGTATGGCAAAGTGACTCAGTTATACGCATATAGACATTCTTTTTTTATATTCTTTTCCATTACAGTTTTATCACAGGATATTGACTCTAGTTCCCTGTGCTGTAGAGTAGGACCTTGTTGTTTATCCCTCCTATATATAATAGTTTACATCTGCTAATGCCACACTCCCAGCCCTTCCCTCTCCCACCCCCCTCCTCCTTGGCAACCACAAGTCTGTTCTCTATGTCTGTGAGTCTGTTGCTGTTTCATAGATAGGTTCATTTGTGCCATACTTTAGATTCCACATGTAAGTGGTATCACATGGTATTTGTCTTTCTCTTTCTGACTTACTTCACTTAATAATCTCTAGTTGCATCCATGTTGCTGCAATCATCAGAGGCATTTTAGAAGAGGCTCTGCTTGCCATAGCTTCTGGCAGCGTTGCTTCCTACAGTGGAAAGAAGAATGTTGTTGATGGGAATTCCCAAAGTTAGGCTAAAGTGGGGGTGAAGTAACTTTTCTAGGTGAAGAGGTGATCTTTTTTTTTTTCTTTTTGATTTCTATGTGTGTTTTATTATATATTAGTCTCTTACATCAAATAGAAGACAAAAAGTGGAGCTACAAACCAAAGTTACAAGAGTACTAGCTTTTCTCGTCGCCCGTCTGTCTACTTTTACCAGAGGTCTTTATTTCTTCATAAGGCTTTGAGCTACTTGTCCAGGGTCCTTGACTGCAACCTGAAGAACTCCCTGTGGCAGGCGGGTCTGGTGGTTAAGAACTCTCTCAACTCTTGATTAACTGGGAATGTCTTGATTTCTCCCTCATTTTCGAAGGAAAGTTTTGCTAGATATAGGATTCTTGGTTGACGGTTTCTTTCCTTCAACACTTCAAGTACATTGAGTCATGCCATCTGGCCTCCGAGGCTCCTGATGAGAAATCTGCTCAATGACCTTCCTGGCAAACCTTCTCTCAGCTTCATAGACTTTCATAATGTACCGTATCATGTCTTATGCAACAGAACATTTTGTATAGTATCGTGAAGTCAGTTAAGTTGTAACGTTATATATTTTTTTTAATTAGTTAATTTATTTTTGGCTGTGTTGGATCTTCGTTTCTGTGCGAGGGCTTTCTCTAGTTGCGGCAAGCGGGGGCCACTCTTCATCGCGGTGCGCGGGCCTCTCACTATCGCGGCCTCTCTTGTTGCGGAGCACAGGCTCCAGACGCGCAGGCTCAGCAATTGTGGCTCACGGGCCCAGTCGCTCCGCGGCCTGTGGGATCCTCCCAGACCAGGGCTCGAACCCGTGTCCCCTGCATCGACAGGCAGACTCTCAACCACTGCGCCACCAGGGAAGCCCAGTAACGTTATTTTGAGACCAGAATTTAAGGAAAAGGAATTGAACGTTTCAAGTGTAGTCATTATGAGGTCTCTAAAATTATTACGCGTTTTCAAACTAGAAATAAAAAGGCCACTGAAGTATCCTGCAGATTTTTATTTATAACAAAGTGAATACCAATATCTAATAACACACGTAAAGAAAACTTTCTTTGGGATCCTTTTTCCTAAGTGTAAAGGGGCCTTGAACTCAAAAAGTGAGAAAACCACTGTGGTGTATCCCCAGCGGTGATGGGTCCATTTCTTGCTCTGACCTCAGAGTGCACCATTGTGATGTACTTCACAGAGCCCTATGAAAGAGAAAGGTGGGCCCAGGTTTTTGGTCCTTAGAGCCCAGGAAGCTGCTTTTGGTGACCTGACGGCCTTGGACCTACAGTTAGCTTGTGTTTTCCTTGTTTGTGCCATTTTGTTGATTTTCGTTTCTCTTTTCTCTACTCTTTTTTATTTGTGTCATTGTTCTTTGTACAGTTAGCATAGTGAGTATTGTTGGTATAGTTAATACTTGATTAGCATAGTTAGTGTAGTTAGTACTAGTTAGCGCTGTTGGTACAGTTAGCGTAGTTAGCGTTGTTAGTAGAGACAGCATACTTAGCCCTGTTAGTACAGTTAGCATTGTTAGTTAGCGTAGTTAGCGTTGCTCGGTAGTGCTGTCAGTCAGTGTAGTTAGCAGATCACCAGGATGCAGGGCCTCACAGCCAAATCTGCTGGCAAGAAGGCTCGTATTGATGACTTCCGGATCCTCCACACCATTGGTGAAGGCACCTTCGGTAAAGTGAAGTTGGCCTGGCACATTCTGACCGGGACACAGGTGGCTGTGAAGGTCATAAAGAAAAGGCGTCAGAGCTTCTCAAGTGTCCAGGCACTTTTCCGGGAAGTGTGCAGTCTGAAGGCTCTGAATCACCCCAATATTGTGAAACTGCTGGGGGTGATTGACACAGAGGAGACATTTTTCGTGGTGATGGAGTACCTCAGTGGGGGGGACATGTACCGCTATTTGAAGATCCATGGCCGTATGACAGAGGCGGAGGCCCGAGGCCCGTTCCAGCAGCTGGTCTCCGCCCTGCAGCACTGCCACCGGAGGGGCATCGTGCACCGGGACCTGAAGCCACCGAGCCTCCTCTTTGATTCCAAGATGAATATCAAACTTACAGACTTTGGCCTCAGCAACAAGTGTGATGACATTTTCCAACTGGACACGAGCTGCGGCACACCCCCTTATGCTGCCCCGGAACTCTTCCTGGGGCAGAGCTCCAGCGGCCCTGCGGTGGACGTGTGGAGCCTGGGAGTAGTGCTGTACACCATGGTAACTGGGTCCCGGCCCTTTGTGGGAAAAGACTTCCAGGAGCTGCGGAAGCAAGTCCTACGAGGGCAATACCCCATCCCACCTTATCTGTCTTTGGAGATAAGGGATCTGTTACAAAAAATGATTGCCCTCAACCCCAGTGACAGAGGCACCTTACGTGACCTCATGAGGCATCCATGGGTCAACATGGGCCAGAAGGAGCCACTCCAGCCACCCTGTGAAAAGGACCTGGAGGTGACAATGGTGAGGACTCCGGGCTTGACTTGCGACCAGATCCAGGACACTGGGACAGGCAGTGTGAGCTCCAAGAAACCCAAGGTGGAGGTCTCCATCATAACTCTGAAGCCCTTCTCTTGCGGGGACCTCTGTGGCAGTGAACTTGAGCCTTCGCCGAGCCCTGTGGTGTCCTCCCTGCAAACCAGGTGGCTCTACCACAGAAAAACTGTGCCGCTGCAGGAAGACCAGCAGGCAGGGCAGAAGACCGGTGAGTCTGCCTGTCCCCCACCCAGCCTGGAGGCGAGGACTGCCACCCCCAGCCCAGCCCCCCAGTGTGGCACTGGGACATCCACCTCCAGCAGCAGCAGCAGGATTGGAGCCCCAGAGGGAAGCAGCTGCCCCCTGGGTGTGTCCAACACTGGAAGGTCCTCCCACGCTGGGCAGCCTGAGAGTGTGTCCTCATCCACTGTCTCTGGCCAGAGCCAGAAAAAGCAAGGGGTGGCTGGGAGAATCTGGAACTTTATTTTGAAACATCTTTGTTGCAAGCTGCCCAGCATGAGGCGTCATAATAAAGTGAGCCCATGTGAACCCCATGGATGACCGAGGCAGGAAGGTCAGGCCGCCGCGCTCCCTGGGGCCCGGTGCAGGGGAAGAGGAGTGTGTTCTCTGCACGGCCTTCAGCAGCATCGTATCCAAGACCCTGGCCAGCTCAGAGGATGGTCCGGAGCAGCCCGGGCGACCGAAAGCGAGGCCACCGTGGCTGCAGGTCTGCCCCTCAACCCCCACCTGGGTGAAACTTGAGAGACTGGACTGTCATTCCTGGGGCACGTCTCCCCTCCCCTACTCTTCTGTCTTCCGTGTTGGGGGGGGAGGGGGATAGTTCTTGTTCCAAGAACTCCTTGGTTCTTCCAACTCTAGTTAATAAACTTGACGCTCCAGAGAGATGCATCACACTCTGCTTCGCGTCGTCCCTGCACAGAATTGGGGCTGTGCATTTTCCAGTGAGACAAGCGTGCAGCCATGGAGCGCTGGGAGGTAGTCAGAACGACTAAAGGGAAAAATGACCTAAGAGAATTAGCACAGTGACTCCCAACAGCAACAACTGCTGCCCTGCAGGGCAGAAATGCGGAAAGTGTGTATTCCCTTCCTGCACTACCATTCCCGAACATTTTCAGAAGGGCCGAGGGGAACTTTTGGTCCCTGCGGCCTGTGTTAATTACAACAGAGAGGCCCATTAATACACAAATTTATACACAAATCCATGTATACATGTATAGCCACTTAAGTTTTTAAACTCTTCATTGAAGTTATATAACTCATTGATTTTCACAAACTAAAAATAAGTAACTTGCACCCAGATCATGAAAGAAAATATTACCATGGTACCAGTGCCCCAGAAGTCCCCCTTTGCTCCTTTCTAGACAATAGCCACCCCACATATCCTGTCTTAAAATTGCAGAGAGCAGTTTCTGTAATGCTTATATTGTTAAAAATTGTACCGTACTATCTATCCTGTCTTATATCTGTGTTTATGAGATTTCATTTTTGTGATTTATCTGAATTTGTTCCAGTACTATGTAGGATTTCACCGTGTATGAAAATACAGTGAACTTTATTGGAAAGCAGTTTGGGAGCATATATAAAAGCTGAAGATATACATATTCTGTAACTGTGAAATCCCACTACTAATTATATATTGACCAGAAATGTACACATGTGTTCAACATGTATAGTTTGAAATTGGACATTGAAAAATAGCTCTTAGAATTTTGAGTAACCACATTCAAATTCATGATTATGATCTGTTTGTAATATCTCCTTTTGCCTAGATGTATTTATTTAAAAATTTTAAATTTTATTTGAACTTAAAAAAAAACCTAGTTTACCTATTTTTCTCATCCCTCCCCCCCCCCGCCCCACCTCTTAAAACCACCCATTTGTTCTCTGTATCTATGTTGATAGAAGGGCGCTCTTTCTATTGAAATATTAGAAATGTAGGAGAAAATTAGTGGTTTTATAGATTCGCTAAAGGGAAGGTGAAGGAATGACCTCCTGATGACTTCCTTGTATCAAAAAAAAAAAAAAAAAAAAGTAAGGGCAACTTCATCAGTTGAAAATAAGGCAGAGAGATGATAGACTGGAGGTTTAGGGCTGAGGAAAAGATATGAGATAGTCATCATGGGTAGTTAATGAATGACTTCTTTAGGGAAATACAGGCTAGAAATGCCCAGTGATGTTACTCATTTGAGGCTGAAGAGCATGAATCTGTAGGAACATAACTTCATCCAGTTGTGAGAGATCTCAAGCAACACCAGGCTGCTTAGAAGTAAATGTGGGGTGTTAAATGGTTGGGTTCATCTAGATGTGCAATTATTCCACATGATGGGGATGAAGATTCATGATGGGAAACAGGGACCAGGAAATGAAAGTGTTTTATAACTCATTTATGTAAAAAATATATTAGGGAAAATCATATCATATACAATGAATGTCTTGATTATAAAACTGTGGGGATGTTGAACTGAAGGTGAGTTCTAGCATTATGAAGCTTTGTAGCGCTCTTCTGGATACACTCAGGAAAAGCAGGATGTTGCCACTTGTGGAAACTGCCTTGTTGTGAATCCATTCTGCTGTATTTCTAGCCACAATGAACCCATTTGCGGTGATACCAAGGACGCATTCAGTGCCTATAATTATTCACATCAAAATGATGCGAGATGGTGACAATTGATTTTCTGGGGGATTGCAGGTTTCGGTCATCCTGAGTTGTTGCTTCTCTTTGGTGTCTGAGGAAAATGTCTCCCCAGCGTGTGATGGGCAGACTTGTGATAGCTCCCACTATTCATGTCACCAGAAGCAGCAGTTGATGCATCATTTCCCAAGCTACTCCATTTGTTTATTTTAGAACTCTTAGTTGTAAGTCTGGAGATGCAAATGACGGAAGGAGTTGTTTTCTAATCCTCTCCCGTGTCCTTTCGGATGCCCCGGGGTGTGAGTTCAATCGTGGGGCCCAGGGAGGAACTTGAGTAGACGCTCCTTTATGAATCACTGACATGGTGTTGAGAGCTGTGTTCTTGAGTAGCTCTAGTTAAGTCAACCATCCGTTCACTAAGTCACCGGATAACTGCGTGTCACTTGTGACCGCAGGGAACTGATTGAAAGTAATAATAACTTCAAATATTTATAGCTATGAGCTAGGCCCTGTCCAGACACTTTATACATATCATGAAATTTAAGCCTTACAACAACCCTCTGCAGAATGTACTTTTATTATCTCCATTTTCCAGGGGAGGAAACTGAGGCTAAATAACTTGTCCAAAGTCAAAGAGGGAGAGGGAGACGGAGAAGGAGAGAGAGAGAGTTGGGATTCAAACCCGAGTCACATGGTCCCAGAGTCCTTGTTCTTACCCACTATGTTATACTACCTACCCCTGTGGATCCTTTTGTGTGCACCAAAGACTGAAGGCAGGGTTGGCTTAACTGTAACTTTTTATCCTGTTGGTCTTTTGTGATGCCCTCAGGGCTTAAGGGAAGAATAATTGAGTTGGAAAAAAACCCACCTGTGAGATTTCTTTTTTCACTCCTCACACAGAACACTTTACTTTGGACACTTCTGGTCACTAAACACGTGTGGTTTTTTTTTTCCCCACAGCAAACAATTCTGCAACGCTGTCTCGGTGCCCTACCATTTAACTCAATTCTGACACTATCTACCTGGAGATGACATCAGATCCACAGGTTTAGGGCTCAGTCCCACCAGACTGCCCTCCATTTCAGATGCCAATCCCAAGTCTAGGTTGTCACCTGGACTTATTGGTTATAAGTTAGAGTTATGACCCTCTTTTTGGTTTCAGTTAATTTGCTGGAGTGGCTCACGGAGCTCAGGAAAACAGCTTATTTACATTTACCGATTTATTATAAAAGGTTATGATCGTAGATGAACACCCAGACGGAAGAGATGCATAGAGCAAGGTGGTGGGAAGGGGCATGGAGCTTCCACGCCCCCTTTGGGGTACCACACC